>NC_083770.1:8230607-8260607 GCF_963514075.1 Conger conger
CACAGACCTGCCAGTGGGCTCTCCACTCTGTTACTCCATGCTGTGTGTGTGTGTGTGTACGGTGTGTGTACGGTGTGTGTACGGTGTGTGTACGGTGTGTGTACGGTGTGTGTGCGGTGTGTGTGTGCGCGCGCGCGTGCGTGTGTCTATGAGGTGTGTGTGTGTGTGTGTACGGTGTGTATGTGTGTGCGCGTGCGTGTGTCTATGAGGTGTGTGTGTGTTTATTGACCCTGCCTGTCACACAGACCTGCCAGTGGGCTCTCCACTCTGTTACTCCATGCTGTGTGTGTGTGTGTGTACGGTGTGTGTACGGTGTGTGTACGGTGTGTGTACGGTGTGCGCACGTGCGTGTGTCTATGAGGTGTGTGTGTGTGTATTGACCCTGCCTGTCACACAGACCTGCCGGTGGGCTCTCCGCTCTGTTACTCCGTGCTGAAGACCCTCCAGCGCTGGGAGCAGGTGCTGCTGAAGAGGCTGGAGATTTTCGGGGGGCCTCCCCCTAAATACATGGCGACCCACCCCCTGGACGACAGCCTGGCCTCAGGCCCCGCCCTCCTCCGCCACAAGGCCCTGTTCGAGCCGTCCAACACACCCTTCAGGTCCGCCCCCTCCCCGCCTCCTCCAATCACGCTGCTCCCTGCCGCCACATGCATCCGCCCGTCTCCTAAACTCAGTCCTGTAACGGAGAACCTTAATTCCTGTCGAAGTCGCTTCCCTTGTGCGTACATACTTGGCAGAGCTTTGCAGTCGGTGCGACTCACAAGGCTAATACGGCTGTACACTGTTAAGACAAGTACACAGGAGCGACAACAACAATGATAATCGGTGCGGAACGGAGAAATACCGCAAAATTGGCCCCGGGCTCGAAAGGCTAAAAACTAAAATAGTGTGCACAGCAGTGGAAAATATCGCCTGGCAGTTATACTTAAGAGCAATAAACTCCCTCTCGTTTAGGCAGAATGTAGAGCCTAACAAGGAGCTATAAAAGTGGCATTGTCTCTTAAGTTATGTTTATACGGATCCCAGCCACGGTCGGCAGTGGCAGCAGTAAACCGCCTGGTTTTTTGATCGGCGCGCGAACGCCACAAGGCACGAGAATCAAATGAACGGATAGAGAAAGGACATCGTGGGTGCTTGGCGGAAGATGCTGAAACTTGCTGAAGGAATAGACGCAGGTTTAAAGGACAAATCCGCCCCACCCGTCACCCCCAATCTGACTGATTATAGCTCGGTTAGACGTATTTGAATATTCGCCTCCCGCCACAGTCACATAGACATAACGAACAAGGAGTTTTAGTTTCAGTTAATTGGGAGCTTCAGGCAAGGAGAAACATTAAACATTAAAATGGCTGCATATACTGTCTTTCAAGATGAAGCTTAAAAGGTAAAGGCCGTTTAGCAGGGTTAATTTGTCCACCTGTTATGGAGCTCTGGGTGCTTGTATTGTTTGCCAGAAGTAAACATAACTCATTTCTGTGTGAATTTTTCCTTTAAAAGACAATTTTGGAATGACCTCCATTAGTCTTTGGATTTCATTGGTGGCCTTCGATGCTGTGACCAATGAGCCCCGTAAACGGGTCGGTATTGAGACGGGCGCTTAAAGACCAGCTGAGGCGGAAGTTAGAGCAGCACGTGACGTGTACACACGCGGGGGAGAGCTGTAGGCCACGGCCCCGGGGTGGAACATACGCACTGCTGTGTGAAAGGGGAACAGGAAATTGACAGGCATTTGATCAAAAGACACACCCGCTGGTACACGATGACGTCAAATCTCGTAAAATCTCGTTTTCCACTGGATAAAAAAAATAAATAGGTGTGAAAATACACAAGTATTACACAAGTATATGGAGTAGATCTTTAAAGACGTGTCCGTATGGTTGTGAAGAGCTGACTCGGTTTGGTTTGAGGTGTGTTTAACCCCGCGGTGCCCGCCCGCAGGTCCAGCCACCACTCCGCCCTCCCCGTACGGCGCCTGTGGCAGTACCTGGTGAAGCAGGAGCAGATCCAAGAGACCTTCATCCGCAACATCTTCACCAAGAAACGGGACCAGAACGAGGTACGGCCCAGCCCGACGTGGGCAGCCTACCGCCTAGAGGCTCAGGCGCTTCACTGGGTCCTGGAAGGTTGCTGGTTCAAGCCCCAGTGTGGCCACAATAAGATCAGTGCAGCTGTTGGGCCCTTGAGCAAGGCCCTTAATCCCTACATTGCTCCAGGAGGGATTTGGCTCCTGCTTAGTCTAATCAACTGTAAGTGGCTTTGGATAAAAGCATGGGTGAAATAACTGTAATGTCGCTGTAATAGACTGTAGTGGCAAACTGGGGAGTAAGCTTATGCTCCGGGTTACAGTTTAATGGGGCCTGTCCACTCATTGATGATTTCTCTTAAACTTGCTTGGGCATCTGAAGCATTTGGGCAATTACATGGTAACTGAGGTTACAACTGCTGGATATTTGGGTGGTAAAGCCCAATACAGCTGCATAATTGAGACTGAGTTAAAGTTATTTCCTCCTGAGAGTTATAAAAACGTGTCAGTTTTATGTAGCTGTATTGGACTTAGCCACTCAAATATCCTGCAGTTGTAATGTTGGTTATAGTGGACTTGCCCATTTGCAAATCGGGATTTGGAATTTGGTTTCAACTGGTGCGTGCACACAGGAAGGTTCATGATTTGGGTTTCTGGTGAAGCAAAAGGTGTCAGATCACATTCATTGAAGGATTAAAAAATTTGTTTTAAGCCAATGAGTTCAAACTAAGCCGAATGAGAGACCTGAAAGCAGAAACCATGTATGCAGTCTTTACAATGTAGCCATGCTGGCACTGTGCAGCGTGTTAACTTCTCTACGATCTGGAGTTCATTCACAGTGCACTTTGTCAATTACCCAAGTAAAAAATGTAGGTTAGGGTTTGCATACAATGGGGCAGGGGTGCTAAAATCAGTGGGAAATGTCATTGGGGAAGAAATGCTTAATGCTAAAACCATTACTGAAAGTTGAGGACAAAGCATTTGGCAGTTAAATCAAACCGACGTCGAGTAATTTTGGACAAAAAACATGTTTTCTGTTTTCTATTGAAAGTCTCTATGGAAACTGTTGCACTTGTGTCTATTCTATGTGTGTTGTCTACTGCATGATCTGTGTTGTATTCTAATTGCTATTTAATTTGTGTTCAAGCTTCTGATTAGTCCTGGTAGTTTTTGCCTAAATTAAGGGTCATATAAGGGACACAAACGCATATTGGATGATCTTTTGTGTTAATATGAAGGACGTAAATGATCTGTAGTGGTGTAGAACAGTGTATGCGATAGTGCAGAATAAAGTTCATGACACTCTTTAACATTGCTAATAGGGATTTTTGAGAGCGGATTATGGAAAAGGCAGGTTTATGCAGAACTTCATCTTGTATGCAGCCGTGAGGAGTTGGTGGTGTGTGTGTGTGTGTGTGTGTGTTCATATTTTCAGTTTTTATATTTATTTTTTATATAAAGGAGATCTGATAGTCTGTCCTTTCATATTTTATGGAATACTCACACTCACATTTGAGTGTTACTGCCTCAGGAGTCAAACCTCCGGCTACCTACAGACTGTGAAACATGCCTTGCCCCGTTTTTATTTTAACTACAAAGCAAGAACATATAGCCATGGAGCTTGGGGGCCAGGGATTAACATTCCCCCCAGAAGCTTGCAAACTCCAGTGGTCAGCGGAGGTATTGCAGCTTATTAAGCCTCTGGTGCCAAAAAGCAAACCTCCCTATTGAAGTCCATTCAAAACTATGAATTTACCCTGCCAAAATGATACCATTTTATATCATTTTGGACAGTACTTTTAAATTCTAAAATTTCTTCACACTTCACTAATTACTCTCCTGGGGCTGCGCAGAATTTTTTTTTCAGGCCTATTCATCTCTCCATGTGCATTATCTGGTGCCAAAATATTCCCCGTAGTCAAAATGGCTGCCTCCGCAAACTGGCTTCATGCCCCATTGAGTAGCTTCTGTAGGAATCCACGGAGCTGATGAGAGGAAGCTGTCTCCGGTTCATAGATATCTTGATGCTTGGAGCCCAGAGGCTGGTCAAATGCAGTCTTTCACGCTAACACATTGGAACATTTGCTATGATGTTTCCTATTTAAGGCCCTTATGTGACCCTTATGTCTCATTTGTGTTTTTGTCAAATACAATGAAAGGCTTTTACTGTAAAATTTGACCGATTTTTGAACATTACGACTTTCATGGCCTTAAAGCTTGATTAATTCATAATCAAGTTGAAACATTTTTTGACAAAGATCCAAATGTGCTGGCGTAGTTAGCTTAGCACCAGTGTGTGGAACTTACCGACTGATTTACTCTTAACAATCTAATTCTAGATTTCACTGTGTCCTGTTGATTTGCATGATTTATCACGTTTCGTTTTTTTTTTGTCTGATGTCTTGTGGCTACTCAAATGATTTAGTTGGTTGAAGATGGCAATGAAAATGTCAAATATTCTGTGATGGAGGAACCTAGCTACAACCAGGTACTGCTTGCCCCAAATCCACTGGGGGGAAAAATACAATTTGTCATACTATTGTCTGATTAAAAACATGCAGTTGTTGTCCTCAGCGTTTTATTAATTTTACCATCTTATTGTAATGTGTCACTGCTGGTTTAGCAGGAAATTATATAAAATATCAAACCGAATTTTAGAATTAATATCTGATGTATTGTTTGACGATTCGACTGATCACATATTGCTGCATGTTTTTAATGCAAGGTTAACTTGTTTGTGACATAAAATCGTGTATCGTCGTAGAATGTTTTAATGCGGGAGATTTTTTTATTAAGGTGAATTTGGTTCGTGCCGGTGATATATGACCTGGAAAGGGACTATTATTTTTAACCATCTCATAAAATAATGATAACCTAAGGAATTCACGCCTCATCGATTTTTACCTGCCTTTGATTATGAGAGGTGATTGATTTCATTTATTTACTGCGGGCAGGAGTGTTAAAGAGCAGTTAAAGGTTGGATTGACATGAAGTAAAGGATGATTTGTATGCAAATGGGGCCGGGGTAGGTCATTTCCGTGCCTTGCTTCTTTGACTGGAGCTTTTAATTGCCCGACGGGTCTTCAGAGGCCATGGCAGAAGCCTGAAACAAGGTCTGGAAATGTCACATTGAATTTCAGAGGGTAAGATTAAAAACAGAAATGCCAAATAAGTCTCGCCCGTTCGGTTTAATATTCATGTTGTTCAACAAACAGGCTTTTCTCTATCAGTTCCGCCATCCCATCGTCCTCAAGCTGCAGGTTATGACTTGACGTTGAAGCGCGTGTCCCGCTGTAGTGTGTTGATCGATTCACGATTTTCTGTCACAAGCGTGTCGCCGCTTGTTGCTTGGTCTTCTATGCAGTGCCACATACTAACCAGACCTCGGTCAGAAACGTAATCTTCAAATACTTTTCTATGTTTATGCGGTGTATTGGAACCTATGAAATACTCTGAAAAAGAGCAAGCCCACACCTTTTGGGCCTGTTGGTTGGCTCAGTTGCACCAGGCAAGGTCAATCGAGCACGAAGAAGTACATTACATTACATTACATTATGTGGCATTTAGCAGACACTCTTATCCAGAGCGACGTACAACAAAGTGCAAATCAAACACAAGTACAAGTGCAAAAGTGGGCCTGAGAGGACAGTACAGTTCTGAGTCCTCGTGTAAACATACAGAAATTCAGAACAATACAACAGCCAATAAAAACAACAATACCTATACAAGTAACGATATCTATACATAAGTGCCATTACGGTCTAAGGCTAATCACGGTGATTGTGAGTTGGGGAGGGAGAGGTGTAGCCTGAAGAGATGGGTCTTGAATCCAAAACGATTACGTGTATGACCCAGGTCTGATACTAACAGCTTTACTAATTCAGACTTTATTTGTTCATTGTACTTTGCTTTTGTACCGGAACACCTCAGGAAAGATAATAATTAAGATATAATTAAGTTCTTAGACCAGGAATCTTCAGCCTTGGTCTTGAAGGATAGGCTTTCCTTCCCAACAGTCACAACATAAGATAATTGTTATCTCAAACCAGCTAAATTTTTCCTCTCCGTGAAAGAGAGATATTCCAAAGGGCTGTTTGAAATTATCCAGAATTATCAAGTTTTTTCGGGTCATGATGGCACTGTAGCTCTTCCCATGAGCATCTACTGTATGAAACTTAAACACCTGTGGAAAACGCTTGGTTGGCCGCATCATTGATGCATTCATTGCATCAATGGATCACTGTTGTATAATTGGTAAATTTTCCTGTTAAAGGACCATTGACTTTGTGCATGCTTTGTCTGGCCAACCAATCGCCTTCCCCTGGGTCTGCTTTTCAATTGCTTGCCCCAGCGAACTATTTTCAAACGCCTTAGGGGTACGTAATGTTTTAAATAGCCGCGTGATAAGAACAATTCCCCGAGCATGGCCCCAAGGCGGCTTTTTAAAGTAGTTTTCCACTGGAAAGTGCAGCGTTTTGAGATGATTGTCCTGTGCTTTATAGATAGAGGCAGATCTGGGCTACCCTGGGGGAAAGGCCCGAATCATCCACAAAGAGTCTGACATCATCACAGCCTTCGCCATCAACAAGGTACAGAGGAAGGCCGTGTCCTCGAGGAAGGCTTCCAATTGTATTGTTTTTTCCCCCCGGGAGGAAGAGACGTCGAGTTAAAACTGCGTTTCTTTTTCTAGGCCAACCGCAATTGCTTGGTCATCGCTTCGACCCACGACATCCAGGAGCTGGACGTGTCCTCCATCCTGGCCACTCAGATCCTGACGTGGATCGACGACGAGACCGAGTCCGAGGCCAAAGGGTGAGAGAGCCGTCGCCACGGCAACCCGCCGCTCTGCTGCTGGGGCGTGTCGACACGGGCAGGTCTGGCCTCGACTCGCCAGTGACGTTCATTTTGCTGGATAAAAGTATTCCGCACAGCCATTGGGCCCTTGAGCAAGGCCCTTAACCCTGCATTGCTCCTGGGGGAATTGCCACCTGCCTAGTCTAATCAACTGTACGTCGTTTGGGTAAAAGCGTAATCTAAATAACAAATTATTATTCATATTTTTTATTATTACCTATGAATTTCTAAAAACCATGTATTAGCAACTATGCTTACCTGACCAATTAATAGATTCGGGCACAGTGCAAGCTCTTGTTAAAAATACAAGATTTATGGGAAGAAAATGAAATGAAGCCTTTCCATTGTGCTAAATTGTGTACATGACAAAATGCGATGGCATTTCCTGCGATGGCAAACGTCTGCATAGCGTGTTTCAGCACTTTGGCGTCGACCTGCATCGCGTAGCGTAATGCATTAAGGTAACGAACGTTGAAGGTCCTACTTTGCCTCGTTTCAGGGGGGACGAGTTCCTGGTGATACACACGCGGGAGGACTTCAACACGGCGCACGGCACCACGCCGTACACGCACAGCAGTCTGGGGACGCCCATCAACATGCCCTGGCTGGGCAGCCTCCAGACGGGCCGGGGGGCCTCCGTGGTGAGACCGCCCGCCCCGGTCCACATCCCCACACCCTCTCACCGAGCCCCCCGCCTCCGTTTACTGCGCCCAGCGTCCACTCCCGCTCCTTTCTGCTCTTCCTCTCAAAGTGTCAGCTTATCCAGGCGCTATTTTTCTGTCAAAGTAGGTCTGTTTAGGTTTCTTGTTCTTCATGAAATTTTGCTGCTACGAAACATTCGTGACCACCCTCGCTTTGACGATGTACGAACGGTTCGTTTCAGGACTCTGCGACCTTGGTTTGGGTTTATGCTTCGTTTCAATGTACAGGGCGTTTTTTTTGGAGCGAATCGTCGAGTTTGGAGCGATAGGTTGACTTTTGTGTTGGCTCTGTTCCCGCCCTCCACAGCTAATCAAACGGAACATAAACAACGTGAGACGGATGACCTCCCATCCAACATTGCCGTACTGTGAGTACCCCCTGCTTTCTGTCTGGAGAAATAAGAGGCCTTTTCAGCTGTATATTTTAGAGCTCATTTGTAGAATATGCTTTAATTGCCCTATTTTCCCCCTAGTTTTTCCCTACTGTACCAGACTTTTAGGATTTTTTTTATGATTAGGATTCAGGATTTAGAAAATTCATCTTTTCATATTTATGGTAAAAGCGCACTTCAGACAGAAAAGCACACAAAAATGTCTGGTTGGAAACACCAAAAAGGCACACGTTATTTTGTTGCCAGCTGAGTTTTGTATATTCACCTGTAAGCTTTCTCTGATAGCTACCTTGAAATTTTCGAGGTAGCCTAACAATGTAAATACAATCGCTCACTATAAGTAGCTGAAAATGCGCTGCTGGGGATGATGAAGTGTTAGTTGTGTGAAGTGTTATTCACTGTGTTTCTGTGTTTTGATGACTGACCCACAGACCTGACGGGGGCTCAGGACGGCAGTGTGCGGATGTTTGAGTGGGGTCACTCCCAGCAGATCATCTGCTTCAGGAGCCCCGGCAACTCCAGAGTCACCCGCATCCGCTTCAACTACCAGGGCAACAAAGTGAGTCTCCTCACCCAGACCCACACTCAGGTGCATGTGTCTCCTCACCCAGACCCACACTCAGGTGCATGTGTCTCCTCACCCAGACCCACACTCAGGGTGCATGTGTCTCCTCACCCAGACCCACACTCAGGTGCAGGTGTCTCCTCACCCAGACCCACACTCAGGTGCAGGTGTCTCCTCACCCAGACCCACACTCAGGTGCAGGTGTCTCCTCACCCAGACCCACACTCAGGTGCAGGCGTCTCCTCACCCAGACCCACACTCGGGTGCAGGCGTCTCCTCACCCAGACCCACACTCAGGTGCATGTGTCTCCTCACCCAGACCCACACTCAGGGTGCATGTGTCTCCTCACCCAGACCCACACTCAGGTGCAGGCGTCTCCTCACCCAGACCCACACTCAGGTGCAGGTGTCTCCTCACCCAGACCCACACTCAGGTGCAGGTGTCTCCTCCCCCAGACCCACACTCAGGGTGCATGTGTATGCAGGTGTATGCAGTTTAATGCAGAGGTGTGCAGAGGTCTCAGGTTTTGAGAGGTGTGCGTTCATGCGTGCGTGCGTCAGAATGTTTCTGTGTGTGTGTGTGTGTGTGTGTGTGTGTGCTTGTGTGTGCTTGTGTGTGCTTGTGTGTGTGCTTGTGTGTGTGTGTGTGTGTGTGTGTGTGTGTGTGTGTGTGTGTGTGTGTGTGTGTGTGTGTGTGTGAGTGTGTGTGTGTGTGTGTGTGTGTCTGTGTGTGTGTGTATGTGTGTGATGACTCCTTCACCTCCCCCGTGTTCTCAGTTTGGCATCGTGGACGCAGACGGAGCCCTGAGCCTTTGGCAGACCAACACGACAGGAAACGCACCCAAGCCCTACCTGGTGAGAGCTCCTCCTCCTCCTCCTCCTCCCAATCCCCCCGCCTCGTCTCCCTAACGCAATGTCACCTCCCCTCCCCTCCCAGACCTTGCAGTGTCACAACAAGACGGCGCACGACTTCGTGTTCGTGGGGTCGTCCTCTCTCATCGCCACGGCGGGCCTGTCGACAGACAACAGGTACGCGGGCGGAATACCAACGAGCGCGCGCCCCCAAGCGCTAATGCTGCGCTACTGCTGCGCTAATGCTGCGCTACTGCTGCGCTAATGCTGCGCTAATGCTGCGCTAATGCTGCGCTAATGCTGCGCTACTGCTGCGCTAATGCTGCGCTAATGCTGCGCTAATGCTGCGCCACCCAAAATAAAGCAGCCTGCAATAGGACCGGGGAACCTCCCGCGCGGGAAAGGAGGTCACGTAATTAAGCCCAACCGCGTTCAATTCCTCACATAAGAGAAACGCATTGTTATTTTTAACTCGCCGCTGTAATTACCCTGTCAAAGTCGTCAAAGGTCAAACGGAAAATGTTGATGTTTGCGTAACCAGGACTGGCAGCAGTACTCATGATGATGATAGCCGTTTTAAGTAGCCTTAATCATCTGCCTTAATTACCTGCAGCAGCAGCAAGCAGTAACGTTCTCAGCGACTGTAAGATAATCTGATGCGGTGCTAAGCGCTTCTCAGCAGTCTATTTTTCCTGTGCCGGTTTGAGTTTTGTGTCATTTTTTCCACAGGAACGTGTGTCTGTGGGACACTCTGGTGACTCCTGTCAACAGCCTCGTCCACGGTGAGTCAACACCCTGAGTCTGGGAGAACAGGAGGTTCAGACGTGTGGCGGTACACTTGGTTCATAACAGCAATGTGACACCTTGTCTTTCCTTTCTGGAGAAATGAGGACACTGCAGTCGTCACTCCTGTTCAGCTGTGTGTGTTCCAGCTGAATTGTGGAATATGTTTTATTTGCCCCTCATTTTGCTCTGATATACCAGACACTATGTCAAGATTTTTTAGAATTCCTCTATACGCATTTCCCGCACTTAATGCAGGAAAACACAGGAAAATGTCTGGTCGGAAACACCAAAAATGCATAAATGTTTTGTTGCCAACTGACATGGTATATTCACCTCTAAGCTTTCCCTGGTGGTTACTTAGAAATTTTCGGTGAAAATTCACCGTGTGTGTTCATGCCGTTGACAGAGGTGAGTTGTGGGAGACGCTGTGACTTGTCTTGCGTGATCACAGCTGGGTCCTTCCTCCTGCTGGTGCCGGTAGTTCAGTTTCCATCCAAATGTTTTGCAAATGTTGAGTGCATTTCCGAAAAAGTCGAATGTTCTGAGGAGGGCGCAACAAGACAAATGTGTTTCCATCCCCCTCTATTGCATCTCCTCTTTATCGATACACCAGCTTACACTGATATAATATGCGCAAATTCAGAATCGGCATAAAAACAGTTGGATGGAAACCCGACGACTAACCGTCTGTTTAGTATCAGTAAAGAGGGCAGAAAAACGGTTTTGGCTACGAAGAGGAGCGTGAGATTAATGGGAGACCGTGCGGCCTGTAGCGTAGTGGTTAAGGTACACGACTGGGACCCGCAAGGCCGGTGGTTCTAAGCCCGGTCAGTGTAGCCACAATGAGATCCGCACAGCCGTCGGGCCCTTGAGCAAGGCCCTTAACCCTGCATTGTTCCAGGGGAGGATTGTCTCCTGCTTAGTCTAATCAACTGTACGTCGCTCTGGATAAGAGCGTCTGCCACATGCCTGTAATGTGATGTAACGTGATGTAATGTGATGTAATGTAATGTAATGGAATGTAACGTAATGGAATGTAACGTAATGTGATGTGATGTAATGTGATGTAATGTAATGTGATGTAATGTAATGGAATGTAACGTAATGTGATGTGATGTAATGTGATGTAATGTAATGGAATGTAACGTAATGTGATGTAATGTAATGTAATGTAATGAGATGTAATGTAACGCTCCTCTTCTGCTCCAGCGTTTAACTGCCACGAGACCGGGGCCACGGTGCTGGCGCTCGCCCCCAAGCAGCAGCTGCTGATCTCCGGGGGGCGGAAGGGCTGGATCTGCGTGCTGGACCTGGCCCAGCGCTCCCAGCGCCAGAGCTTCCAGGCCCACGACTCGCCCGTCAAGGCGCTGGCCGTCGACCCCACGGAGGGCTGCTTCATCAGCGGCTCGGCCGAGGGCAACATCAAGGTGGGTCCCCTTCCGGCGCCCGGCTCTGCGGCGCTTTCATTTCAGTCTGCTCGTTTGGATCCATTTGTGCGCTTTCCAATTTTTCAGCTTGAAAAAAGTTTCAACTTGTTTCCCTTGGGAAATATGTTAGCGGAGAGCCCTCCCGCACAAAAGAAAGAAGCGCATCATTTCATACGGCCGCCGTGGGACATATGGCCGCAAGTGTTGCAAACTTTTACAGCACAATTACCTCTTATTTTATCTCCGAAGATGAAAAACAGACGTCAAACTAGACGGTCGCCTTTATATTATTTACATATCACTTCGATATCGAGGTATTACATTATTTAGAATGTTCTAGAGCGGTGTTGTCCAACTCCAGTCCTCCAGGGCTGCAGTGCCTGCAGGCTGTGTGTTCACTTCAGTCAGCTGCCAATTAAGAGCAAAGTTTGTGGACTCCCAAGACCAGAGTTTGATACCCCCTGGTCTTGAGAATATCACATGTAAAGAGCTGGCTTATACAAATTCCACCGTGGTCTTGTTATTTGGGCAGTATTTCGGTCAATTTCAACGAGTCTTGAATTTGAAATTGCATTACTGTTTTGTAACTAAGCTCATTTGACTGGTCATATATGACAGAAATGAAACTTGAAATGAAATTGAATTTGATTTCAACAGCTATGTGGGTTCTAAAAGATATACAGTACAGTCTTTGGAGTATTTGGACAGGGGTACAATTTATGTTCTCTTGGATCTGTACTCCAGCGCATTGGATTTGAAATGAAGCAATGAATAATGAGGTTAAACTACTGAATGTCACCTTTAAGGGTACGTCTATTAGGAGATGAATTGAATCCCATTTTAGACTGTACATAGTCCCTTCATTTTAGGCGACCAAAAGTAGTTGGACAGTTGGCTTCTCAGCTGTTTCTGATTATTCCGGTGTATTCAATCGCTTCTTAAGAGTTGTAAGAGTAAGAGTTTTCAGTATCTAGTCTCAATTCTAGGATTTTGGCCTTTGGAATTGGTGTTTTTCAACAGGACCAGAGTTGTGCCTTGACAGTTCAAGGAAGCAATTTATGAGCCTCAGAAATAAGAAAAGAACAGGCAGAGCCATAGGCCAAAATAAACAGCTTCCACTCTTTAAACCAGTGCTACTCCGCTCCTCGTCCTGTGGGCCGCAGTGTCTGCTGGTGTTTGCTTCAGCCACGTGCTACACCACCCGATTTCACTAGCTAACTTATTATCTGAACCAAACAGGTAAAGCAATGTGTGAAAACAGGTGGCGTAGCAGAAGGCAGGAGCAAAAACCTGCAGACACTGTGGCCCGCAGGACGTGGGGTTGAGTAGAGCTGCTTTAAAGTGGGAGAGAGGCGCCACACACGCGCGATTGTCCTCCCCCCCGGTGTGTAATAACCCACCGCCTCTCCACGCAGATCTGGAGCCTGTTCACCCACGGCCTGCTGCACACCTTCCCCAACGAGCACGCGCGCCAGTCCATCTTCAGGAACCTGGGCACGGGCGTCATGCAGATCGAGGCCGGCCCGGCCAATCACGTCTTCTCCTGCGGCGCCGATGGCACCATGAAGATGCGCGTCCTGCCCGACCGCTTCAGCAGCAGCTGGAGGAGCGACGCCCGGCTCGTCCTATAGCGGCCGGGCCTGGAGGAGCGACGCCAGGCTCGTCCTATAGCGGCCGGGTGGGGGCGGGCCTGGAGGAGCGATGCCAGGCTCGTCCTATAGCGGCCGGGCGGGGGTGGGCCTGGAGGAGCGACGCCAGGCTCGTCCTATAGCGGCCGGGCGGGGGCGGGCCTGGAGGAGCGACACCAGGCTCGTCCTATAGCGGCCGGGCGGGGGCGGGCCTGGAGGAGCGACGCCCGGCTCGTCCTATAGCGGCCGGGTGGGGGCGGGCCTGGAGGAGCGATGCCAGGCTCGTCCTATAGCGGCCGGGCGGGGGCGGGCCTGGAGGAGCGACACCAGGCTCGTCATATAGCGGCCGGGCGGGGGCGGGCCTGGAGGAGCGACACCAGGCTCGTCCTATAGCGGCCGGGTGGGGGCGGGCCTGGAGGAGCGACGCCCGGCTCGTCCTATAGCGGCCGGGCGGGGGCGGGCCTGGAGGAGCGACACCAGGCTCGTCCTATAGCGGCCGGGCGGGGGCGGGCCTGGAGGAGCGACGCCAGGCTCGTCCTATAGCGGCCGAAGACGGGGCTCCGCCCCCGCACAACCCCTGCACGGTAACACAAAGGGGCGGAGCCTCCGCAAGAGCACAACCGGCGGAAGGTCGGAGAAGGGCACAAACTTTAGTGCGTGTGCACACCACTTAGACCTTAGTCAATTCAGCAGCCCCCAAAGTATCTACCACCCCAAGTTCATGCTGGCCTTTGGAAAATTGTGGAATTTTCTTTGAGAAAGGAATTGTATCCAAGTGTATTGTTTTTATTTAAGGAGTACAAGGTCCCTTTCATGGTTTTAAATTTGTATTCTATAGAAATGAATATAACCCCATATCCTGCTTAAACGTAGACAAAGCAATAATGGCAGTAACGACGAGCTGAAGCACGTCCTTGGAACGCCAGGACGAGGAAGTCACCAAGGCGGTCATTGTAGAAACCATAAAACATACGCCAGAATTAGAAAGCCATTATTCAGCCTCGACAAAAATATTGATATATTAGGCCTCTGTGTACAGTATTATTGTGCTAATGTGAATTATTGATTTAATACCTTCCTGTGGTAAGGGAGTGGTGGAGGTGGCCGTAACTTAGCCTGTCACAGTTATGAAGTTTTAGAGTTTCTAAATGCCTACCCAGTTCTAGCACAAGGGTGCAATTGCACTGCTGTTGCAAAAATGTATATTTACTGTGTTGCGGGGTAAAACCGGAGGAAGTTCTTTCCCTCTGTAAATAGTACAATACAAAGAGGAAATCAAGTTGATTAACAGCTTTATTAGGTATTAATAGAGTGCTTTATGATGAAATAATATATTAGCAAGGTATACTTGAAAAACATTTTGTGAAATATAAGTAATATTTATGAATAGTGCTATTCGTGTACAAAAACAAACAGTTAAACTTGGCGAAATGGGTAGCTTGGGACTTGGCATGCTTCAACTTCCTGTGCTAAACTAACTCAGGAGTCCGTTTTCTCATTCACATTTCGTCAGCGTGGCATCAGTCGGATCAGATGGAAGTGATTCTTGTGTTAGTGATTCCCATAATGCAAGCACAGACTGATTCACGGGTCCTGTGAATCGAATCATTTCAGGAACAACTTCTTCAAGCAAACGTACGTGGCCATACATGGAAATATTTTATTTTTTGTAGCTGCTTCATGATTTAATGAATGTGTATTTCATTGCAGAATGCCAAGATATATATTAGCGACTTGTGCAGGAGAGGGTAGAGTGGTGAGGTGGGAGTGAAAACAGAATCAAAATGACCATCACCTTTGGTTGCTTTCCTTTAATCTTTGAGATGTGAATATGCGCAGATAAATCTAATTTTTATAATACGTGGATAAACTGTAAATCAAACTGTATTATATAAAATGTAATGATATAATAAATGACTTTGATGTAACAGACTTAAATCATGTGGCTGTAATTACACTTATTTTTGTGCCGCCTTAATGAGAGAAGTCCCAAGAGAATGGCCACACTGGTCGAGGCTGACAGGAAGGTTTCAGAAACGTAAATAACTACGGTGGTATGCAGAAGAGTATTTCTGAACACGCAACGCGTCAAACATCTAAGTGGATAGGCTACAGCAGCAGACCAATAAGTCAAAAAAAATAATTAAAGTGCTCACTGAGTGTATAAACAGATACTGTCTGTATGTACTGTTCGATATGTAGTAAGTAGTCTTCCCACTCCTGCAAGCAGTGGGTTTATCTCTGGTCAAAATGGAGCGCTGTGATACCTGGGGTTCAACTGAACTTAACTTTGAATAGCGCTTTCTACAGAGAAACTGTCACAAAGACGCTTTACAGAGGAAACGCAAAAGAAAGTTCTGAGGGTGCTGGACTCATCACCAGAAAAGTCTAAAGACCTTCTTTCCCCAAGAGAAAGAAAACTGCAAGTCTTCACTGTTTCAACTACAAAGCAGTTTGTAATCAAAAATTCATTAGTCAGCTATGGAATGAATTTCAAGAGCCAGAGAAGCTGAGTTTGAACACGAGGATGATGTTGTGGAATTTTTATGCCCCGTAATTACTACCCGTCCACTTTTATAAGGCATTTTTTATATTTCAAGCAAAATAATCGAATTCAGCATTTTTTAAAAATAATTCAGAATTATTCTGAAGAGGGCTTCCAAGTGTTCGGTCCTGGTTTCATTAAGTTTCGTTTTAGCATTTCAACCTGAAGTGCGCGCCGAATCCAACAGTGTTTTCATTTCCCAATGTGGAGATGCTAACTTGATTGTACGAGCAGCTACAAAAGCAATAAGGAAAATGAAAGATAACGTACGTCTGCTGGACTCAAAGCAGATAAGGCTTATGCAAGTGTAGCTTGAATCTCAAAGAAATGAATGAAGCCGTGCAGAGAGGGGAACACAAAAGCTCTCTGAATTTCTGATCAAAACTAATAAAGGGCTTTATTCCGTTTCTGTATGTACTAGAAAGGCTGCAGGGCCTTTATTCCCAGGTGAGTCAAAACTTTAGTATCTTTGAGTCAGTTATTAATCGCATAAGGCCGTTCGCTAAGCAGGTAGTTAAATAATGTAGCATTGATCTGAAACGCATACAGTAGGCTATATCTGGCTGTTGCTGTGGTTCAGTTATCAAGCTAAAGCCATTGACCAATACGTGGACTCAAGTTTTCTTTACATGAAATAATGCTACAAGAGCGTGACCAACTAAATTGCAAATTTAAATGTTAACTGGGTGCCATATATTTTAAAGGGCAACTTTCCTTGAAGAACTTTAAAAGGAAGTTCTCGTACCATTGATTTTACACACCCATAACTCTTTCAAGGTGAAAAAGTTGAATCTTGGTTGGGTGACAAGTTCTGAGTAACAATGTGTAAATAAAGGTGGGGAAACCAAATCGGTTTTAGTTACAGAGGAAGGCAACAAGAGTCGGAAACTAATTTTGTGTGTTCTGGAGAACGTACCACCCCAGTGTGTCATCTTTCACTTCATGTCTGTTACTGCATCTCCCCACTGTTAATAATCAGTGTTCATATCTTTCATTGCATCACCCCAGTTCTAACTCGCATTGCTTTCAGTTACCAGTTGTGATTATTACATTACTGCGATGGATTGGGGGCCTGTGCAGGGTGTATTCCTGCCTCAGCCCAATGCATGCCGGGATAGCCTCAAGCACCCCCCCCTTCCCATGACCCTGGCCAGGAATAAGTGGTTTACATGGATTATTACACCTTAAAGCAGGGGTCGGCTGGCTTTCGTTGTTGCTTGGCATTAATTGATCAATGAAAGCCGTTGATTACACAGTTAACTCAACTCACCTGGTTTCTTGGGTCTGAGTCGCTTGCTTATTTTATTAATTTTTTTCAGATTTTTCCCTTTTTCTCCCAATTTGGTAGCCAATTGTACCTCGTCTGATTCAATTTGAGGTAGTCGTATTAGATGTACCGCCCGTACCCCGTCCCAAACTGCAACCGCAAGTCTGCTGCGTCTTAGCCTGTTGCGCCACCGCGGCTCCGCTTGCTTATTTTAAGGTGGAGACGAAAGCCAGCACACCCTGCGGCTCTCCAGGACCAGGGTTGCCGACCCCTGCATTAAAGGGTTAACCTTCACTGGACTACTGCAATGTCAGCCTTCATTGTACTAGCACATTGCCATCAGTGTTAATGACCTGACTGTGCATCACTTGTTCACAAAACAAATCCTCCACTTCATCTGTCATCTTTGCCAAAATAACTTTTAATATCTCAATTAATTACAAAATCTTCCATGACGGACTGTCCACTCCCCATCCCTATTGAAATTTGTACAATTGTTTGAAATGATAGTGTTGAGAGCAAAAGCATATTTTAATGGCTAGACAATGTAATAAAAATCACAGAATTGACAGTCTAGAGCAGGGTTCATTACACCCCTTGACAGTGATTGAGATGATGAATTCCAGGCAAAAGAGGCAACCCATCTCGACAGATTCACACTTAAATTTACAGAAGTTCCTCACATTTAAAGCAATGCGTATTAACTTTTGCAAGGGTGTGGAAGGTCAGTCAGTCGGGTTAATGCAAATCACGTTTCCTTCCGGAGAAGGAGAGAAGGATGACTAACAGCCCAAGCTGGACCGGTTGGTCCAGTCACGGCATGCTCACAGCTTGGCATGGTCTTTCAGGATCATCTCCAACTTCTGACTCAACATGATATTGCCTCTCATCTTCAGCTTCCCAGCAAAAAACGCCTGAGGGGACAGAAATAAAAGCAATGGCATAATTCAGTATGTATGAATTAGAAACTATGTTAGTTATGAATTAAAATCACTAGATGTGTAAATTCAAAAGGTCGCATATTGAATACCTTTTCAGTATTTTACTTTAGGTCCTGTTATTGTGGTTTTATTGTGGTGATTGTGCCTTTAAGGCTCATTGATATCAGTGAACCTCGGTTCTGATTGGCTGGCTAGCTTGGATGGCTTGGATTTCTGGCTACAAGGTGGGCTGTGTTGAAGGTGGACATATTAAAATGACTATCGTCATGATTTCACTACTTCACAGAAGTGCAAGCAGCTCGTTTAAATGCACATTCATACAGATTATGTTGCAACACTCACCCATTCTCTGGTGCCGATTAGTAGTTTATTTTAATTGAGCTGAGATTTTTACCTCTTTTGGTTTGCAGCAGAGCAAACTTTCACTGAGTTAATTGGAAGATGATTTGATTCACCTGCAGCTCAGGGTGTGGGAACTGGCTCTTAATTGGTAATTAAGTGCAGCCTTGGTAATTAAGGATGACGCCCATTCTTGTGGTCTTAAAAGAGGTAGGAAGCAGCACACCCGGGGGTTTTCCCCTGATCCAGCCTTCTCCAGTGCAGTCCTCATGGCAGAAAGACCTGTTTGGTCTCCTTTGAGAATTCTCTGCTCTAGTTCCCACCCAATTTGGAGCCAAGTTGCACGGTCTGTTTTGCCTGCGTCAGGGCTGAGGGCCTATCCTTGCTAGAATCTCTTGGCTAGCCCGAATGATGGAGGCTTTAATCGTTTGTTGAATTTGTTTGTTTGTTTTGGGTGTGCGGACTGGCCAAACGTACCTCCTAGTGGTGGTTATGGGTATGGGAGCTGAACACGCAGCAACCTTGATCCACCCTGGGTAGTGAGGTTTAATCAGCCACCATTTTGTGTGTATGGTTTTCTTCAGGGTTTAGTATTTGGGGTTATTCAAGCACCAGAACCCCTCATAATTATTTTTTATTTTGTTTGTTGTTAGTATTGAAGAGGCATTTGTTTGTTATCCTCAAGTCTTCCCTACTTTTTCCCCTTTCCTTTATTTAACGCGGCTTGGAACAGTTTCTCAGGCTTCTCCCAGCAGAAGCTGAAGTTTGAGAAACGGTACCTCTACAGTGTGGATTTATATGAGGACTGTGCGTTTCAGTGTTTTTATAGCACCTTCAACTCCTTTATAATCCACATAACATAAGGGAAATGTCATTTTCCACAATATGGGACCTTTTTAATAAGTTATATTATTCATCTGCTCATCATGCATATACAACTTCCAAGATTTATTTTATGTTACACTATCATTTTAGACTACCCATTTATATTTCTGGACATAAACTGAAGCAATTGTGCCTTGCTGAATGGTAGACTGGCAGAGACATGGGCTTTGAAACCTCCAACAGACTCAGTCCTTTTACCAGGTACATTTTGCTGTGTGTTTTTATTTTCACGTTAATCTCAGCAAGACACCAGCTAAATCAGACCCAAAGAGGTGCAGCAACTGCTTTAACCCTTTGGTTTTATGGAATGTAGCTTTCAGTTAAGAACATTCTAATCACATTTGTGATTGTATGCCTCAAAAGGATCATTCATATTAATAAGTAAGCTGAATGCCATGCGTCTCCAAGAGCAACTGTGACTAACCGTTAGTGGATTAAATTTGGCTTTTCACACAGCTTCCGGTTCGTTCCCATAGGGAGGTAAAGCTGAATGGCATTCTCGGTATGCTGCTAAGTGGTATTCCAGCTGATTTCAACATAGACGGCAACATCAATTTCATTTAAGCAAATTAAGCATTCAATTGTTCTACAAAACACAAAAGCTTTTTGTTGCTTTTTTAAAATTTTTGTAGTTACGAGCAGACGGTCAGATCCTATCCTGGAATGGCTGATCACACAAATGTATCCTATTTGTAAATCAAGTTTAGAAGTTGAAATCAATTAAAGGTACAATAGGTAACAAGTGTTAAAACATTGTTCCTATCATTGAAAGGCTCACTGACATGTTGACTCACCCTCTGCCTGTATTTATGGTCATAAAATTCGGGTTTCAAAATATTCAGTTGACGGACCGACTCATTGTAGAGCTGTACAATAATAATAATATATAATAATGGAGCCACGGTGGCGCAACAGGCTAAGACGCAGCAGACTCGCGGTTGCAGTTCGCTGCAGTTGCACACCGGGGACCGGGGTTTGATTCTCGGTCCTGCCAAAAGCCAAGTTTGGCCAGCTCACGTGGAGCAGCAATAATTGGCTCGCTGCTCCAGAGGGAGGGACTTGGCAGGGTTAGTAGATAGCCGCACAAACAAGCACCTCGGGCGCCTCGGAATCACAGTTACAGCTTGGGAGGCGAGACGGCTTGAAGGCGTGTCGCTCTCCCGTTGGCCGCCGAGGGACGGGGTGTGGGCGGTGTATCTAATACTAGCTCTAATTGAATCAGATGGGGTCCAATTGGCTACCAAATTGGGAGAAAAAGGGAAAAAAATCGGATAAAAATATAATTATAAATAAATAAATAAATAAAATAAAATAATATATAATAATAATTCAAGCTCATTGGTGGAAAATTGGTTCTAATTGTCACAGCCAATGGCCTGAGGGGGAGTTGGGATGATAAATGAATTCAGACATGCTGTCGGTGGCATTAGGATGGTCCAATTGTGGAAATTCCATCACTATGAAAGTGAAAGCGTTATGGGAGGCCGAGTTCTAGCCGATCTCGGCGATCTAAAAACGCAGAACATGACTTTACGGACTGAAATCCCATCGTATTCACTATATAGCTATGACTTTGAATCCAGAATTCCACCTTACGTAGTTTGCGTATATTTGGCTTTCGCCACTCTATTTAATAGGGAACATCATACCAGAAGTATAGTTCCCGATGCATCCGCTTTACCTCCCTATTGTAGGTCAAACACATCCCAATCATCCCGTTAATGTTTCGCCTAATAAATATGCTCAACCTTAGAGGCGCCCTGACATTTGAAACATGTTTGAAAGCCTGAGAACGTTCTCCGCACCTTCTGCGGGTTGAGTTTCCCCAGCACCACGTCCATGAAGTCCTCGTCGGAGACGGTCAACGTCACGTCCGCTTTGCCGCCGAACGGCCCTTTGTGCAGGGAACCCTCCCCACTCTTCAAATCGATGGCTTAAAGAAACGAAATCAGATTAACACGCGTCACTGCAACGTAAGGGACATCCTTTACAGTAGGAACAACTCCACCAGTGCTTTCGCCAACCTACGTAGCAAATAGCTACACTTTTCATGGCTTTCTTTTCAGTTCGATGCAAGATTGAGTACATTGCGTTGAAAGACATACAAAAAAGGGAAATGGTAAACCTTTTTTTGGTTTCACCATTTCAAAAGGGCTTGTTATTAAATGTATAAGTTAGGTAAATGAGTTATGCTCTTATGTAAAATAAGCACTTCTGAAATAGGTTGTTTTTCCTTCCATTTTCGCTTTGCAGTTCCAGTCAGTAGTCCTGACTGCTGGACAGTGGATCTTAGTTTGTTTGGTGTGTGGACCCCTCCCCCTCCCTCTCTCCTCTCCACTCACTCCACTGGGCGGTGACGTCGCCCCCCTTGGTGATCTCCCACCCGAAGACGCCGTTGACCTTCTTCACCAGCTCGGCCCCCATGGCTTTAACGCGCCGCCCGATCTCCTCGAACACCAGGTCACTCTGGAGGCCCCCTGCCTGAGCGGGGCACAGAAAGACGTTAAACACACACCCTCACCAACGACCACAACTATAAAAACATCTCCAGTGGATGGTGGTGCCCACACCACGACTATAAGGACAACGACAGTGCCAAACAATATCGTTGGGATACCAATTACAATGTAAACCGAACTTAAAGGGGGACCCCATGCAAAATGGCAGATGACACATTATTGTTCAGCAGTATGGATGCTCCTTTATTTATTGTTAGTTATACAGTGGCTTCAGAAAGTATTCAGACCCCTTCATGTTTTGCATACAAAGCTTTAGAAATGGTTCAATACCCTTTGTTTTGATGTTTGCCTCACCACAATTCTATCACGGAGGTCTACAGAGAGTTCCTTGGACTTGCTTGGTTTTTGTCCTGACACACAGTGTGAATTGTGGGACCTTACATACACAGGTGTGCGCCTTTCTAAACTATGAACAATTAATTAAATTGCCACAGGTGGACTCCAAGTTCTAGACACTTAAAGCAAACGGGATGCACCTGACCACAATTTGGAGTGCCACAGTAAAAGGTCTGAATACTGAAAGTAAATGAAAGATTTCAGTTTTTGATTTTTAATAAAATTTTTCACTTGTGTCACTGTCATTATGGATTATTGGGTGAGGATTGATTGACAAAAACTGTAATTTTACGCAATTAAATCTACAGCAGAATAGTATGCAAAATATGAAGGGGTCTGAATACTTTCTGTGGATTGGCCACGCCTCCTCCCTGCCCTCCTGGCTTACCTCAGCGAGCTTCTCTGGAGTAGCGGAGTCCTCTGTGCTGTGGAGATCTACGTACCCTCCGGTCAACACCACCGCGCCGGTCTCCTTCACCTGGAACGAGCGCGGTGACCGTGAACAAACCACACATCCACAGGGCGGCACAACAAGGGCCGACCCGTTTCAGCATTCCGTGCCAACTGCCGCGGTTTAATTATTCAATGAGCCGAATCGTATCGTCATCGGACATTTACACAAGCACCAGCTACAACTGCAGGTGAATTCTAAAGATTTTACTGTGCGTAGTTTATCAAGATGTCAGAACTTAAAACTAAGTCCACGGTTTTAGTTTGGGGTTTATAGAAGCTAAGGTAACATGTCAAACTTAAAACACGTCTTTTTACTGTAGCCCATGACTAGGCCTTGTATCGTGACTGCTGTAATAGTTTTTGTGTATGCGTGTTGTATGCATATCTGCATTCATGTTTTATTTTGATTTTATTTTTTAAAAAATGTATGTAAAACCCATTGAGTTGCCTTGTGTATGAAAGGTGCACACAGTCCAGCCCTCCAGGACTGGAGTTGTAGAGCATGGACGATATTGTTCAGCAGAGTGTTGGATTCGGTTTTAACCAATGTTCGCGTGAACCAAATTACCCTGAAGGGGACTTCACTCCCCTCCAGAGAAAGCGTGAGGACCTCAGCAGGAAGACTCCCGTTTTAAAGCTCCATCTTCTCATAGTTCTCAACATGAATACTTAAAGCACTTCACACACACACCACATCTTGGCATAAGTGCCTCAGACGTACAAGGATATAATTAAATGAATAATAAATGGACCAAAAAAAAAAAATCACAGTAACAGTCGTGTAAAGAACGCTGAGAAATCTGTGGTTTCCTCCGTCATTATCACCTTGCACTGAATGTGAATTCGGTTTCCCTCCTTCCACATCTCGGTCTGCAGAGACTGCCCCGGTGTCACCGGCTTGGCAAAGCGCACCTGGAGGAGAGACCAGGGTGGGGACGGTAGGTAACGTATGCAGCGGTAACACGCAACATCATCCCTACCGCTAAGCGCGTTATCGAAGGACGGAGGTCACTGGACAGCTGCTGATCTCACGCCAGACCTCGCCCGTTCCGCGCAAGCTCCATTTTAATTCAGAAACGTGCCAGCGAGGGCCTTTCCAGCGCTCCTGTACGGGCGTTTCACCTTGATGGACTTGAACTTGGAGACGTCGTTGTTGGCGTACTGCTTCAAAACGTGCCGGCCGGCGAACCCGAACGAGCACAGCCCGTGCAGGATGGGGGATTTGAATCCTAAAAAAAAACCGGTAAAGGGTTTTCATTTGTATCATTGAGCCATAATCCAGAATCTCATCCTGCATAGTCATTCACTTTCATCAGTAAAACGTTTCATTAAAATGTATTACATTCTGAGCCATAATATAAAACCATTAGTTGAATATGAGAAAAGTGAATGTGTGTGTGTGTGTGTGATTCGTTTTTTGGGGGCTTTGGTCATAAAATAATTCTTGAAAAGCCAGCCCTGAAATGAGAAATGAGGGCTTTGTCCCTGCAGTCCCACGTACACTGTTCATTGGTAGAGCTCACCTCCCATCGCTGCAAAGCTGGGGTCTATGTGCAGAGGGTTCCAGTCCCCGCTCAGTCGATACAGGGCAGCCTGTGACACAGGGCACCTTATCACTTAAACACAATGCCCACACACTGTTCCTCCCTTAAACACAATGCCCACACTCTTCCTCCCTTAAAGACAATGCCCACACTCTTCCTCCCTTAAGCACAATGCCCACACCCTTCCTCCCTTAAGCACAATGCCCACACTCTTCCTCTCTTAAACACAATGCCCAGACACTCTTCCTCCCTTAAGCACAATGCCCACACTCGTCCTCCCTTAAACACAATGCCCAGACACTCTTCCTCCCTTAAGCAAAATGCCCACACTCTTCCTCCCTTAAACACAATGCCCAGACACTCTTCCTCCCTTAAGCACAATGCCCACACTCTTCCTCCCTTAAGCACAATGCCCAGACACCCTTCCTCCCTTAAGCACAATGCCCAGACACCCTTCCTCCCTTAAACACAATGCCCACACTCTTCCTCCCTTAAGCACAATGCCCAGACACCCTTCCTCCCTTAAACACAATGCCCAGACACCCTTCCTCCCTTAAACACAATGCCCACACTCTTCCTCCCTTAAGCACAATGCCCAGACACCCTTCCTCCCTTAAACACAATGCCCAGACACCCTTCCTCCCTTAAACACAATGCCCAGACACCCTTCCTCCCTTAAACACAATGCCCACACTCTTCCTCCCTTAAGCACAATGCCCAGACACCCTTCCTCCCTTAAACACAATGCCCAGACACCCTTCCTCCCTTAAGCACAATGCCCAGACACCCTTCCTTTCCACATTACCGGAATGAGACTCAGCATGTTTTAAAGGCCCGCACACATCAGCGTACGTAGGGTGACGTAGGGTTTTTCAGAAAAGTCCCTAACCCTGCCCCTCCGTCCCGTGGTCAGCTCACTCTGTTAATATTTAGCAACGCCATCCAATAATTACGCAAACACTTGCGTCATGTCACGTGGGGAAATCGTTTTACAAACAACTCTGAAAAATAGCAGTTAGGCCCTAAAGTATTCAACTAGTATTCTAGTATTCCAAGTATTCTACTAAAATTGCGATTGTTTTACTTGGATCGGTGTGGGACACAAAACAAAAGCTCCAGGATGATATGAAGAGCTCAAGAACATGACTAAATATGCGTGAGGGGCTTTTAACGTGTCCATGTTACGCTAAGCCTCGGCCAAGTTTTCAAGAGGAGTCCGAGTCGGTCTGGTGGAAAACGGCTGTGATGCAACGGGGGGGACGGTGACTGCATGTAATCGCATGCCAATTACAGGGATAATTACGTATGCGTGAAGAACCAGCCGTTAGCGACTGCTCACGGAAAGACCTTTTAATGGCTTCAAACAATCGGCGCATTAGAGAACTACTTCAAAACAATTCTGATCAGGACAGTACTAAATGAAATGACAGATTAGTGTTTTGCAGATCATGGGTAATCCTTCAGTCTGCTGAAAATTGTTTTTCATCTCACGGGGTTCAGAAAAGCATCCCCAAAACAATACAAAAGACCCCCCCCCGCTGCCCGCTCATGCCATCTTTTACAGCCCTTGTTAATGTGACCCCCCCCCCCCCCCCCCCGTGCTTTAAACGGCCGACTTTAACACGCTTCACAACCCAATGTGACTCGAGGGGCTAAATATGGCGACGCTGTTGAATCTTTCAGAGTACCTGATCCCTGGTGGTTTTGTCTGTCATGATCACATCTGGAGCTCTGCTCGGGGGTGCCACTGTGCTCTGTGGGAAGACATCGCAGGCACTGTAGTTCTCACTCACGGGGAATGAGGGAGAACAAAAAACGTCTTGCAGGGCGAAAGAGTTTCTTTTTCCAGCCGCTTGCAGCATTATCACAAACCGTAGGACGCTTGTTAAGACTTAACCCTTTAATAACATAACAAAACATAACATAAGGCCATTCAGCCCAGCATTGCTTGCCTTTTCCTACCCCTAAGTGTACCTACTGCGTAATTTGAGAACTGACTTCGAAAAAACAAACATTCTAAACACCCTGTTCTACAATAGGTTAAGAGGTGAGGCGGTTACCTTTGCTTTATCAGAGGTTCTCTTTCCTCCAAAGCCGCCGTACCCCACGATGAACACCGTGAACTGATTGAAGCACAGCAACTCCTCGCCATTGTATGTGTTGACTGGGAACAGGCGGAAAGGTTAACAAGTTTAAACCGAAAACGAAAACTTTGCTTGTTCTGAAATGGCAAGCGCATTAATTACAGCACTTGGATTTTCTTTGCTGAAAATATCTCATATTATCCACGGGGTCTTCGGTCGGTCGAATTCCTCATGCAACTCAGATTAAATAAGACACTCATCTGGTGTCCCTTACATTGCACAACACCCGATGATCAAACACAAACTCCACAACGCAACAGACTGGGTCCACTGCTCGCCCTGTTCCCTGAAAAACAGCCTTTCGGCAGATGAGGGACGTTACCATCCAAGATAATGACAGCTCCAGATCCTTTGTCCAACACATCTGCGATCGTTGCCTTTGAGGTCAGTTTCCCTGTGAAGACAAAGGAGAGCCGTAAAAAAATTAAAAAAAACATTTTGTTCTCGGCAGTTACGAGAAATAAAATTTACTTTATTGTTACCTGACGTGGGTAGCGGTTTGTAAAGCTCTAGGTAATGTTCGCCATGCAAGAGCTGGAAGAGATAAAGAGAGAACCAACTTAAACATGCGGTGACCGAAGTGATGACCTTGGAATTACGTGGTTCTATCTGCGTTTGAGATGTTGAACTTCCAAGATATCAAAGTGAACGGGATCCAAGCAAATACAGCACATTTTTTTTACCAATTTTACTTTGAAACAGTATTTTTGTGTAAAACACACATAAATATGTTGTCTAAAGGGCAGTAAATATGACACCAACTTCGGACCTCATAAGGTTTCGAAATGCTAACATGCTTCTCAGTAAAACTGCAAACCCCGTGAAACACACAGAACCACACCCAGAGCTAGCACAGCGTGAGCTGCCTGACAGCGCTGACCGCTGTGTGTTGTGTAACGCAACCGGAAAAAACCAGGTTAAGAAAGTAAAAGTATTTTGTTCAAACCACCTGTATATGCAAATTAGCACAACTCTTCAGCCAGGAGGTAGAACTAATCGATCAAAAAAACCGGGTAAGTTCACGGGTGGAAGAAACACACAGCAGGACTTTTACTTTCTAATCCCTGGACTTCCCACCTCTACTATGCGACAACGTCAAGTAAGCTACGTTCAAATCGAGAGGGCGACGTTTGCTCCTGCCGCCACCAGGAACGCATACCCACTGGAACACATACCCACCGAAACGCATACCCACCGGAACGCATACCCACCGGAACGCATGCCCACCAGGAAAGCATACCCACCAGGAGCGCATACCCACCAGGAACGCATACCCACCGGAACGCATACCCACCGGAACGCATACCCACCGGAACGCATACCCACCGCATACCCACCGGAACGCATACCCACCGGAACGCATACCCACCGCATACCCACCGGAACGCATACCCACCGGAACGCATTCCCACTGGAGCGCATACCCACTGGAACGCATACCCACCTGGGAGAAGTCGAACTGGAGCCCCGGGGCGGAGCCCAGGCTCCCGTCCATCAGGGAGGACTGGGCGGGGATGACGCCGAAGGTGGGCAGGCAGCTGAACTCCTGGTGGCCCTCGAACAGGAACCTGAGGTGGTCGGGTTCGCGGGTGGACATGCCCACCCCCAGCGCGTACAGGATGCAGTCACTGTCGGAGAAGCTGCAGGACGTGTCCGGAGCCTTCCAGCCCACCGCCTCCAGCTACAGGGGAGGCCACAGTACCATGGAGTCAGCACAGGGTCGAACCGTATCGTTAGCTATATATCTTGCCCTCAACAGCACCCAGGGGGCAGACCCGTGTCTAAAGCGTAATCTTGCGCCGGTCTCGCGCCCGTCCCAGACTCACCTGATCCTGTTCTCCCCTCTTTGTTTTGCTCACTTTTAAAATACTTTTAAAATAATTATACAACAATAAAATTATATTTTTCAACTCAGGCCAGGGGGTTTTGGGGAAAGGCAATCTTAACTGAAATGGCTCCATTGGACCAGCTCTGAGTTCAGAGGGTGGAGGGTTAGCTTAAAGAAGGTGCTGTCGAGGGCAACAAACCGCATGGAGCGCGTACCGTCCAGACAGTGCTGTCGGGCGTGTGTTAATCTAAAATACATCCTCCACAGACCGGGAGAAACACATTTAGTTTCTCCGCCGGTCGGGGTTTAGCGTTGTGCAGTGGACTATGGCGAGTGCGTTAGGCTTAAGACCGGACGCATGAGCGACCCAGTTATCCTGGAGAGAAACGCACGTGCCGGTGTCCTGGGGCCACAGACCGATATAGACTCCGCGCCGGGTGTTTGGCTCGGAGTTTGGCGAGCCGCGGTATCTGGACCGCAGCTAAAGATACCGAGCTGAGGAGAGGGAGGGAGGGAGAGGGAGAGGGAGGGAGGGAGGGAGCGAGAGAGAGCGAGAGAGAACGAGAGAGAGCGAGAGAGAGAGAGAGAGAGAGAGAGAGAGAGAGAGAGAGAGAGAGAGAGAGAGAGAGAGAGAGAGAGAGAGAGAGATGCTGGAGGCCTTAGCCGGCTCTGGCTCGACTAGCGGGGGAAACTGGAGTGCGGTTGTCTGAAATCTCTTGAGTTTGGTGAAACCCTTCCCCCCCTTCCTCATCCCAATCGGGGCGGCCCAGGCCCGACCGTGGATGTCCGATCCACGAGACAGACGTTTTGCAGTGCAGCCAGTCTTAAATATAAGAATGGTTAAGTCTAAAAATATAAGCCTTGTTTTTTTGTTTTTTTTTTGCACTCACCGGGTTGATCCCGGCGCTGGTGGGGTTGGGCACTATCCCCTCGCCTTCGTTCATTTGAGACAACACAGCCACCAGGCCGGCGAGTGACTCTGAACACGGGGGAGAGAGACCGGCGTTACACAGAACCGCTCCTGTGATGCAGAAACCAATGAGCACTGTGCAAGGCCCTCAGCCCCACACGCGAAAACTCATGAGACCAGTTACATTACAGCCATTTAGCAGACACTCTTATCCTGCCTTTTCTAATTGGGCACCATAGGCATGGAATAAATGTATATTTTAATGCTGTAATGTTTTAATTGTAATGTCATGTAATTGTTTCATATTCAATGCTGCCCTCTTGGCTAGGTCACCCTTGTAAAGTCTGTCTTAATGGGGTTTTCCTGGTTAATGAAGGTTAAATAAAGAAATTACTTTAGCTGTACAGCTGAAGCACTTCAGGTCAAGCACAGCTCAAGGGTACAACGGCAGTGACCTAACAGGGAATCAAGACGGCAACCTTTGGGTCACAAGCCCAGTTCTCTAACCTCTGCCCTACACTGCCAGCCAATCAATATGGAGACAGCACTGCCACTGACGGTTCAGAAGCGTAAAATCAGAGCATCTTTTTCCCCTCAAAGCATACTGTACATATACACACAGAGGATTAGCTGAATACTGGGCTTGCTTATTGAAGTTTGACAGTATTTACATGTATGTATCTTGCAGTGGTTTGGCAGGGACTAGACTTTACGCTCCATGGGACTTTATTAAGGCACTTTTTAAATCAACTTAATGGTCAATTCATCATTCATTTAAATGTATTACAAGACTTCCCCTTTAAGAGTTTGGTCGTGATTAAATTGTTAGCATGTAATTACTGGAATGTAATTCTTACATACGGTACGTATGCATTCCTTGACCCACATTCGTCCTCATTGCTACTCATCCACCAAACAGCCTCAGGGCTGTTGAAATAGTTCAGCAGGCATACTATAACACGCAGGCTGGGTACTACAGGTCATTGAAGCGGTGCTGTCGTGGTTACCCGTGTCGCGACCTCCATTTTGAGAAGACGGCGGCCCGTGACTGTACCTCCGGT
>NC_083770.1:9763107-9898107 GCF_963514075.1 Conger conger
GGAGTACCTGGAGGAAACCCATGCAAACACGGGGAGAACATGCAAACTCTGCACAGAGGGGCCCCGGCCGACGGGGATTCGAACCCAGGACCTCCTTGCTGTGAGGCAGCAGTGCTACCCACTGCACCATCCGTGCCGCCCTTCTTCAATAATACCACAATCAAATAATAGTTTTCTCGAATAGCACACAATTCAAGACTATTATCGTGTTTCAAATAAATCACACCTGTGAACGATCATGATTCTTGCACTCTTCGTTCCTAAGATTGATTGTTAATGTTAAAGAAATGTTATTCTTAAAGTCTGCACACCACTTCCACTTCGTGGATTTGTGCTCGGTCCAAGGTAAATAACTGACATCTAGTGTAAACTTTAGATAGAAAAGTCCACGTCAAAATGGGTTCTTATAAATAACGTATTCATGGTTTTCTGCGTAGGCCACTATTTAAGATCATAAGACCAGGGCCGGATAGAGAAGGGGGGACTGGGACTCGTTGTCCTGGGCCAAGGCTTGCAGGGGGCCCAGGCTACAGGGCGTAAGTACTTGCTACAAAATTATTGGGGGAGCCTCCCAATACATTTTATCCCAGACCTGAGAATTCATAGCTGAGGCCCTGCGTGCGACCATTTTAGAAATGAGAACTGAACTGCGTGCTAGTGTATATGATGACAAAATACATTTATATTTAGAACTTGCAGAATAAGGTTACCAGAACTTTATACAGAATTTAAACATTGCATTCAACAGAATATCTTGTCCACAATTTCATCATTGTCGCTATTAAAATGTTAACATTCGAAATACCCACTGAACACCACCCTTCATGAATTATTTGCTTTCCTGCAAATGAGCCAGCTGCTTTTCACAGCACTGTTAACCAGCAGAGCTGCTCATCTATAACAGCACAGCGGTGCGCCTCAGACTTGCGGTTCCAGTTGACTTGGGTTGCATCTCCTGCAGTGAGGCCAAAAGTCCATATCGATTGAAACTCTACAGCCCTGGGAGCCGCTATGGCTCCATGGGAGTCCCAGCCACGGTTCAGTTGCATTCTAGACCATGGGTTTTGCCACCCAACCAGACAGCTTGCTCGATGGGATATCATGTACTGTCATCAGAGTGAAACATGTGTCTTGCAATGTGAACTTCTTTTGTAGAGCATAAGTCGGTAAAAGAGCACATTTTGTACCACGTATTACACATTATTCCTGGGTATGGGAACCATCCACAATACCATTACCAACTAATTTTCACCGTTGATGTTCTTCTGAATTGAGGAAATACATAAGCTAATGGGATCTACACTCTGTGAGCACTTTATTCAGTATTTATTAGACTTCTTTTTTAGACTTATGACGACTTCTGATGCTGTAGCCTATACACTTAAAGGTTTGACGTGTTGTGTGTTCAGAGATGCTGTTCTGCATACCACTGTTGTAATTTACATGGTTATTTGCATTATTGTCACCTTCCTGTCAGCTTAGATTAGTCTGGCCCTTCTCTGCCCTCTCATTAACAAGCCGTTTTCGTGCTTGAAAATCCCAGGAGTTCAGCAGTTTCTCAAACCACCCTGTCTGCCACCAACAATCATTCCACGATCAAAGTCACTTACATCACATTTCTTCCCCTTTCTGACATTTGATCTGAACAACAGCTGAACCTCTTGACCAGATCTGCAGGCTTTTATGCCTTTAGTTGCTGCCACATGATTTAATATTTGCATTAATAAGCTGGTGTCCAGGTCTACTTAATAAAGTGATCACTGAGTGTATATTTATTTGTGTGTAAAGATGTGATAACTGATTAAACCGGATCTACTCTTATTATGTGTGTGCCAATAGGGTGTTGCCCAGGTGGTTTTACCTAATCCCATTAATTGGATTCACAGCTAGGCTAATACCTAAACAGTGAGTAACCATGGTAACATACTCAGGTCTTCACCCTACGCAGGTACCTAGCACAGGATGCTGGATGTTCCAGAGAATAAGACTGAGTCAGCAATCTCACCATCTCACCAACAGGAATCAGGAAGAAAATACCTCATTGTTTTCACGGAAGTGGAATGCGTGGGATATTACTTATGTACTTATCCAATTGTATCAGTATGGTCACGCTAGGACTCGGAACCGTACTGTCTCTAGGGTCCTCTTCACACTTGTTCCTGTGTTCGATCTGCACTTTGTTGTACGTCGCTCTGGATAAGAGTGTCTGCTAAATTCTTTGTAATGTAATATATGATATTGTTTTCATTGTTGTTGTGTGGAACAGAATGTGCTTTAGTGGTTTCAGGACTTCTTTTTCTGAAATTTCTGAAATACTTTACCTTCTAGGTGGCATGACATGCTTATGTAATGTCAAAATTCACTCGTCACCCTTTGCCTTCACACCCTCCTCTTGTACTCAACCGAAGTGTTAGTGAAAGGAGTAGTCATCATTTATACATTTCATTTTCCCACATCTATGTGCCTCTGAAATACCAATTGAATTCTTTTTTTTTGTTTTTGAATATATATTTTAGAGTGATATAGCATGCTGCCAAGACGTAATTAGCAGCTGAAAATGTTAGGGGAGCCGAAGTTGTCTGTTGACATACTCAGCTGGCTGGTTAATACTGGTTTATTAAGTATGTCTATCGGCCTAGCCATTAAGCTGACTTTAAATTCACAATCAATATTTAAGACTACATTGCTTATTTCAGCTCAGTAAAATAGAATAATTTATGAATTTTACATACCAAATTAGGGATGGTATTGGCAATGGTAACTGTTACTATAGTAGTAATTGTATCATGCAATGATTCATTCATTTGGTTCATCTTTTGGTGTGACCAGCTGCTTCTTTTTACACAAGACTACAGCCCAGAGTTGTAGAAGGCATGTGGGTGTGTAAATGCGTTTTTACAGTATATGGGTGTGTAAGCGTGTGTTTGTACAGTATGTGGGTGTGTAAGCATGTTTGTACAGTATGTGGGTGTGTAAGCGTGTGTTTGTACAGTATGTGGGTGTGTAAGCGTGTGTTTGTACAGTATGTGGGTGTGTAAGCATGTGTTTGCACAGTATGTGGGTGTGTAAGTTTGTATGTGGGTGTGTAAGCATGTGTTTGCATGTGGGTGTGTAAGCATGCATTTGTGCAGTATATGGGTGTGTAAGCGTGCGTTTTGTGTGGGTGTGTAAGGGTGTGTTTGTATAGTATGTGGGTGTGTAAGCGTGCGTTTTGTGTGGGTGTGTGTGGGTGTGTTTGTATAGTATGTGGGTGTGTAAGCGTGTGTTTGTACAGTACGTGGGTTCATAGGTGTGTGTTTGCGTGTGGGTGTGTGTTTGTTTACTAAATCCCCTCCATGCGGCTCTCGGCCAGCTCATGTTATTTCTGTGTTTTTCTTTTTTCTCCAGGAATGTAATGTCAACAGAGTAGCGGCACGCCTCATAGCTGCAGAATCTTCTCCAGGATACAGAGGAATCTTTTCATCAGGACTTTGCCAGCATCTTTGTCTGAAGAGCAGGCCTATTGAGGGGGGATTCCATGGAAACTGGGAGCGATCAGACCTCAGTTTCTAGGTATCCTGGTGCTGAGAATTCCCAACCCTTCAAAGCAGCTTCAGAGAGGCTAAGATAGAGGGTCCCACTCTGTGTAAAGGCGTCTCTGTCTCTTTGATTGATGGGGAGGAACACAGAAGAGCCTTTTTCACGGAACTTTCACAAGGAATTTAAACAGAGCCCAGAGGAGCACGGATGTGAGCATGCCCAGTTCACACGCACAAGTGTTTTCAGCCTCTTGAGTGACAGTGGGGGGGGGGGGGGGGGCATACCCCACTCTGCCACATGCTGATAGCTAAGCGTCATTACCTCTTAATGAAAACAAACAAACATAAATACATTATTTATGATTCCTTTCACAGTTGCTTTCATTGTCCCTTTAATGTAACAAGTTGACTGAGGACTTAAGTGGATGTCTGAAAAATGGAAGTATGTTGGGATTACGAGGGTTTTTGTAGCCAGTGAAATGTAGGGGGTAGTTGGATGGCCAGATCAGAGAGCCAGCCTCATGAGAATTCGGCCAGGACTGTGGGAGTTCACACCCCTGGTCCTGTCATTATGGCCCTGGGGCCTTAATTGACTATAGCGGGTCAGGACCTCAGTTTAGCTTCCAGCGACAGTACACTGCGCCCTGTCACCCCAATCCTGGCCACACCAACGCATCGCCCAGAGGCAGCATAGTTTTCCCTGGAGATGTCCTCGCCGAATGCCCACAGCGACGTAGCTTTAGCGGTTGACACGAGAAGAGTTAGGGTTAGTTTCCATGAGGGTCACACTCAGTTTTTATCTAAAAGCATAGAAGCATTATCTACATTTACACAACATTACAACCCGTATACAGTATGCACACACAGCTCACTTTGATAGTAGCATGCTCACGCACTGAAATAATCACCTTCACTTTGAGTGTGTTATACACACTTACATTTTCAGTGAGAAGCAGTTGTTCCTGAATTGATTAAGATAAATGAACAGTTAGTTAAAGTTCTGGGATTGCAGTTGCGGTTGGAATAAAAAACGGTTTGGGAATCAATGGTGTAAGGGCATGTATTAGTCCAAGTTCTTCAATGTACTCTGTCAGACTAAAATTAACTATCAAAATTGAAAAAAAGTAATATTATACTTTGTATTACCGCAATAATGACACCCATTAATTATTTTACAAAGAACATCTCAGTGGAAGGCTTGCTTTCCGTAGCCATCTGTAGAACGGCCAATGGCCAAAGAATGGGATGGTAATCATGATATGCTGTGGGTAGTGAGGGGAGGGGCCTGGAACTGGTGAGGGGAGGGGTCTGCCTGTGTGTGGCTGTCAGGTCATTGAGTTCATCTGCATAGTTTTCATTTTGTCAGTGTATTCAGGAGGTTCCCTGCCAGTGTTTTCCTGCATAAGCGCATCCCCCTCCCTGACCTTGCCCCGCTCAAAGTTCCTCTCAACTAGAGTTTACATCACACGAGGAGTTTACCTGAAATTAAACAATAACACAAACTGTATGACCTAGAGTACATTGTTATTTATTGTTCCTACGCTGCGGATAATATGGGGGCGCACTAACCACGCACAACACTAAAATGCAGTGTGCAAAATACCCTACGACAATCGGGGGATTCCGTCTGACTCCCCCGCACCCGCACAAAAAAAACCCCCGTCGTCTCCAAACAGTCACTCACGCACACACCCAACGGTAGCGTACTCATCGTGAAACTTTTCGATACGGTCAGCAGCATCAAAAAATATGCCAATTAAACGTTGAATTTTATCCGAAGCCTAAAGTGGATTTGTGTTTACACTAACTAAATCAATTTTGTCAGAAGTGTTCGGTGCAACCTAATAGTCGGTGCACGCGTCATTATCAACGTGCATGTACTGACATTTTACAATATTTATGTTGATTTCCGGAAATTGTTTTTATACCTCCAGTCAAAACATCATAGCTTTCCCAGGCCCATCTTCCATTCGTGCATTTGGTTTTGAGCCCAACTGCTAGCAGGTCACTGGCGCCGGCAGGATTTACAGCTGCCCAGTTGAACGACTCACCCTGCACCTCAGTTCCTCCACATTTTCTGAGTCGTTCCTTACCTTTTCAGTGATTGTGGCGTTGCTTGTTTTCGTTTCGACATTTAACACAACGTACTACTCCAATTGGCTGTACACTAGGCTGCTGATACTAGTTAGAGTTTAGACACCAATACATCCACCGCATTGAAATGGTAAATAAACGCGCTCTCTCTTCATGTTGTTGCGAGTGGAAACTAGACTGAATTGGTAATTTTAAATTTGGGATACATTTATCAAGGAAATAATATTATAGCATACATAGTAAAAAAAAGAAAAAAGTACAGCTTAACTAACACTGCACAACACAAACACTGTACAACACTAACTAAATAATAGATTAGTGGGTACTGAGTAGCTGAAATATGGCACCTTTGCCAAAAGCTTTTACAGTAATTTAATATTTGAATGTATTAACCATCATGTATCAATGTTGACCCAGTGAATATATTTGTGGAGAAAAGTCGATGAAAAGTTGGTGAAACGCCATCCAGGCGTTCAAATTCAAACCTGGCTGCACTCAGTTGAAAAGTGAAAGTTTTCTAGCTGACTAGGACCTAGCCAGGCTATAGAAAAACCAAAACTATATTGGGGTTAACCTAGTCTGTGTCAAAGCGTCTCTCAACCTAGATTTCCACCCATCTAGACATGTATATTCTGTCTTTTGCCCCCCCCCGTTTCAGCAAAAGCTTGTGCATGTATCAGGTGACACCCCGAGTCCTTCTGGCTGTGTCATCATTGGATAAAGATGGGTGACATCAGCACAAGTCTGTTTTTAGCCCCGCAGAAAAGGTGACACAAATTTGACCCAGTTCATAAGAAGGAAAGATTCATTTTACAGTTGCAGTGTCTGGACCATAAGGGTGTGTTACAGTAAGACAGTGTATACACGTTACAATGGAAACCGCTACGTTCCTAAATGCGGTGACCCAGGAGAGAGAGATTAGTGCGCTGCGACAGAGGGAGGGCATGTCAGTTCATGTTCGTAATTAGGGTATTGTATTAGAACATGGCTGCACACTCTCTCCGGTGCCCATTCGAGTCTCATCTGGACTGCAGCTTAACAGGAACCTGCCTGTTCATCAGAGTTAGTGGTAGCAGCGGTGGTCTGGTTCCTACATGGCATCTTTCCCTAAGGTCTCTTGCATCCATTCACACCTGTTAGTGTACATGCTCAGAATAAATGGTTATTTGGTTTGTCTCCATTGCAGAAGCCTTTTTACTTCTTCATGGAACCCTCTGTCATAGATTCATGGAACCCTCTGCAGTGAGTGTTATCCTGACTGAGAGCGTCAGATCAGCAAATCTGCTGGGAAGTTTGAGAGGCACAGTTTTCAGTTAAAACTTGTACTAGTGTACACATATTTTTACCAGAAACTATTAAGTTGTCCATTGAACTTTAGTTTTAGAATATACTGCTATACTGTTTATTAGTAATCTTACATTCAGTAAGAAAAATTCAAATGAGCTGTTCATAAAAACATAACCAGTTTCACTTTGTACTGGTTTTCAAAATGTATTAATTGTAGGGAGCAGCAGGAGGTCTTTTTTATTTTTTTATTTCTCAGTCAATTGAGTCAGGAATGAATGGCAGCTTGATCCCCAGAACTGTGTCTGGTATTTGTGTCTGAAGTAGGTATGTAAAAAGAATTCACAAATCCATGCCGAATGTTCAGCACTGCAAGGGCAATCGCCAGAGTGCCAGATCCATCAGTAAATATTCTGCACTTTTAGGCTCGGTGTCTCTCACTCGTGTTTGCTATAAGCCAACATGTCTTTTTCTGTGAAATATTGACAACATTGTTGGGCATTTTACATAAGTGTGCCTCTCTACAGACCCCCAAAAGGAAACAGGCTGTGTTTTCCATGTTGACACAGGGTCAGCAAGGTTTGAGGAAGAGACAGCTCACCAACACAGGACTATTGCTCCCATCATTGCACTGCCTTTGCACAATTCTGCCACCTCAGTGGATTGCTCCCAGAACTGTTGAGTTGAAATAACACTGTATATGCCATGGGTTTTCTACATACAGTGTTTGGTGTCTTTTGAGAGATAATGTTGTTGGGTACAGTTTGGTGTCATTGGTGGTGTAGTACACTGGGTGCTGAATTAAGATCTTGAAATACTATTTAGAAATAAAGCACAGATAATGCAAGTTACCTGTGAGTCAGCAGCTGGCTGTACTACAAATTTTTGGTTTGTTAGATGTACAGAGATGACATCAACAGGAACTTTATTTGATGATTTGTTGTTTTTCTGTAAATGCTGGGTTATATAGAGGTAAATGTGGAATGATTTGAGGAGACTTGCTAATACGACCTCCTGCACGCCATTTGCGTATAGCCATTCATATTACACCTTTCCACATTGGCTTTCTAATTCTGCATTACACATTGTTTAATAAATGATATTCATTTTAACTGGCATCCTTTTGACTCGCACTACTGCACACCTAGCAGTTTAGAGTCCTATCAGACCTGCATCCTGTAGGCACTTGCCTATACACTAGTGCCGTCACAAGATACATAATTATATGATTGTAGGCTATACAGGCGGGAGGCTATCTACACAGATAGATAGTGATCGTATAGAGCCACACTATTGGCGGACGTTTGCGGTTCCTTTTGTTGAACTGTTAGACCGGAGGAGTTAACCGAGAAGCATTAAATTACCCCAGTTCCAGAGGCGCCTGGTAAGACTACACACGTTTCCTTTGCCTCTCAGATACTTCTGTTTTTCAGTGTATTTGGTGGGTTTCTACAATATGACAGGATGAACTCTGCCCAACTCATTGCAACTGCTCAGTTCACTGTATCACTGTAACTGCCCAGTTCACTGTTACTGTCATTGTAACTGCCCAGTTCACTGTAACTCTGCTCAGTTCACTGTATCACTGTAACTGCCCAGTTCACTGTAACTCTGCTCAGTTCACTGTATCACTGTAACTGCCCAGTTCACTGTAACACTGTAACTGCTCAGTTCACTGTATCACTGTAACTGCCCAGTTCACTGTTACTGTCATTGTAACTGCCCAGTTCACTGTAACTCTGCTCAGTTCACTGCAACACTGTAACTGCCCAGTTCACTGTTACTGTAGCGACTTTTTGATCAGACAAAGGTCGCCGAGAGGCTTAGGTTGGCTCGTGGCTGTCTCACTCGTTCCATTGAATTCATGTCCAGTCGAAAGTAAAGTTGATGGTGTTTATTACGATTGAAGTCAAACGATATTAAACTTGATGAAACTTATTCAAACAAACAAAACGAAAACATGACGTGGCGTACGTCATGAAAATATCAGAACCCAACTAAAATAGAAACAGAAAATATCCCAAAAATATCCCAACCCAACTAACCCCCTCTCTCTCTGTGCTTCTATCTAAGGCCCTCCCCCCACCTATGTAGGTAAAACCACATCCACACAAACGATTAGGACCCCAATCAAATAATTATTAGACAATAAGCAAAGGAAGGTATACAGGCTCATAAGCAATAAATATAAACATACAAACAAAATAAACATTATGAATATTATGGCTCATACAGTTACTGTCACTGTAACTGTTGAGCCCACAGTAGTCACTATGTTAACTTTAACTTTGCTCAGCTCACTAATACTGTAATTGCCCAGTTTACTGTAACTGCCCACCTCACAATAACTTTGCTCAGCTTACTGTAACTGAAATGCGTTTCCACATTTGTGGTTTTGTTTTCTTGCTAACATATTGTTCCCGGTTAGTAATAAGGAAATATTTCAGCAAAGAGGAAGTGCTTATCGACAATAAGCTGGAAATATGTCGTTTTTTTGCTTTTTTTTTACTGCCAGCCACTAGTGGGAAGATAACCGGTGGTTATTCTGTGGAAATATGCCAACTGAATGAGTGTGAGACCAAAACCACATACTCCACTTGGTATGTCACTGAACTTTAGTAACCCTCTTTAAGGTGAGGCCATACATTTTTCAGCCAATCAGAGGCAACACCAGAATCAGGCAGTCCCCCTAAGCCAATCAAAGCTGGTTTATCATCTAAGCTGTTTGAAATACTATTTCATGAGTAATTTAACACCCAGTGGCAGAAAGTGTTTTTAATTTAGCCTTCCATTGTGTCAGTGTTCATTGGGTTTCATTTCTGATATTTCCACCTACATAATTTTAACTTACAGTCCAAGGCTAATTACAGTTATGCGCAGAATATGTTCACTTTATATAACCAGACGAAAGTATGTACGGCAGCCAAAAAAGTCTGAAAATGTGGGATATGTTATTTCTGCAGGCTTCCCAGTCTCATAGGAATGATGTAATGGCAGGTACTTCTGCTCTTTCTCAATTGAAATATCCTGTATTAACCTCCTTCTAAATGTGACATTTAATATGCTTCCTATTTCATAAGTGGCATGGAATTACAATGAGACTGAGATGAACTTGTTGAGGCGTGTGGGGTACTGTCCAATGGCGCAGTGCACTGAAGCACAGAGATCATTTTACATTTTACATACATAATGATTCTATTTTTGTGGGAAAGTATAACTTCCACTTTAATTACTAAGTTGTGAGCATCTGAACGTGGTCTTTTGAGAGAATTAATAAGGGCTATGTATGCCGCCCGTATTCAATACATTCCATTCTGTGTATTAGTCACACAGTATGTGTTGTCAGGATGGAGTGACAGCATGTTAAAGAAATTCTAAAAATTAATGTAAAACCCAATACGATTTTACAGCAGATAAACGGATATTTTGATACAGAAGAGATGGAATGTAATTGAATGGATGTGTGTCAGACAGGTGGGTGTCTGACTGGTTCGTCTTGATGAATGACACTAAACGGATGTGGGCGGGGACCAACTGCTGCATCTTTGTTCTATTCAGGTTTTTATGGCGAGAACAAACATTTCTTTTTCTGGAGGTGCCCTCTCAGATTAGAAAAGTTGCCATGTAAATATTGTTTTGTTTATTTTAACTCTATGTTTAAATAATTATTTTTTGCTGCACGCTTCTTCTTGCGGTTCTTACAATTCGCACTTTGTTTTTCCTAACGCAACATCATAATAAGCCACTTTGGAGAAGTTTCCACTAATAAATAAAGCACTCAAACCGCTAGTTAGCCACAAAAACAGGATGGCCAGGTTAGAGTTTGTTAAGAAGCACTTAAAAGAGCCTATAGTCTTGGAACCTGGTCTGTGGTCTTGTGGACACATGAGTCCAAATCAGTGATGACAAAAGCAAAGTATGGAGGCTAAAAGGAACTGACCAAATACCAATGCACCCCCCTACCCTAATCTGTGAAACATGGTGGTGGGGGTGTTATAGTTTGTGCACGTGTGGCTGTCACACGCACTAGCTCACTGGTCTTCATTCCTCGATGATGCTTCGTCCTACAGCAATACGCTGATCTGAAACATACTGCTGAAGCAACAGATTCGTTTTTCCAACCCAGAAACTGGAAAATTAGTGATGGGCCAAGTCGTTCACATATGCTGAAGAGAAATCTCAAGGCTACTATTCCCCAGAACAAGCAGGAGCTGAAGATGGCTGCAGTACAGGATATGTGACAAAGTACTAAACATTCATTTACATAACATTAATGCTGTATGTCTGTAATCTCTACGTGGTGAAACCAAAGTGAACAAAAATACCCTTTAATAAAAGCCGAGGATGCGCACTTTAACCATTAGAAATCTAAAATTGCGTACAGAACCAAATTAAGAAATAAATTTAAATTTAAACACTATGGAGCTCACAGTATGTGGCAAGAATAAATTGCAGGAACTCTTATGCTGAACATAATATCCTGTTTTCCTTGATCCCCTCACATGGCAGTATATATTTATTGAGAAATCTACACACTAACACCTTTTAGTGAGGATATGGCTAATCATATCGCCACGTGATAACTAAGTCTCAAGATCAGCATTTTCTGTAACTACTGTACTACTTTCTCACATTCCTTCTGTCTGAGTTTCCCATGAGAAAGTCTCACATTCTGAAAATGGTTTGAATTGAAAATGGTTTCCGTAGGTCAGCATGTAGACTCTGAGTGTCTGCCATTGTTCTGCTGGACGCACACACACAAGTGCTTCTCTGTGTGAAGCACATTGTCCTGTTCCATCTGGACTCAGGCAGACTGCTTTACAAAATGGCGACGGAGCTTGTACATGCCCAGACCCACACTGCTCCATATTGACCTCTTTAAAAGCATATTTCTGAAATAGCTGTGATTTAAATGCGACTGTAATCGCTGTGTGGAGTCTTATCTAGAGCTGCTTTTTTCTGACAGCTTTCGCTATAATTGACGTGGAGATTCAGCTTATGAGCCTGGTGCAATCGGCAATAGAATAAAAATCTAGGTTACATGGTTATAGTTTAGGGTTAAGGTTAGGAGTAGAGGTTATAGTTATAGTTTAGGGTTAAGGTTAGGAGCAGAGGTTATGGCTATAGTTTAGGGTTAAGGTTAGGAGTAGAGGTTATGGTTATAGTTTAGGGTTAGGAGTAGAGGTTATGGTTATAGTTCATGGTTAGGAGTAGAGGTTATGGTTATAGTTCATGGTTAGGAGTAGAGGTTATGGTTATAGTTTATGGTTGGGAGTAGAGGTTATGGTTATAGTTTATGGTTAGGAGTAGAGGTTATGGTTATAGTTTATGGTTAGGAGTAGAGGTTATGGTTATAGTTTATGGTTAGGAGTAGAGGTTATGGTTATAGTTTATGGTTAGGAGTAGAGGTTATGGTTATAGTTTATGGTTAGGAGTAGAGGTTATGGTTATAGTTTATGGTTAGGAGTAGAGGTTATGGTTATAGTTTAGGGTTAGGAGTAGAGGTTATGGTTATAGTTTAGGGTTAGGAGTAGAGGTTATGGTTATAGTTTATGGTTAGGAGTAGAGGTTATGGTTATAGTTTATGGTTAGGGGTAGAGGTTATGGTTATAGTTTAGGGTCAGAAGTTGAGGTTATGGTTATAGTTTATGGTTAGGAGTAGAGGTTATGGTTATAGTTTATGGTTAGGAGTAGAGATTATGGTTATAGTTTATGGTTAGGAGTAGAGGTTATGGTTATAGTTTAGGGTTAGGAGTAGAGGTTATGGTTATAGTTTAGGGTTAGGAGTAGAGGTTGTGGGTATAGTTTATGGTTTGGAGTAGAGGTTATGGTTATAGTTTATGGTTAGGAGTAGAGGTTATGGTTATAGTTTATGGTTAGGAGTAGAGGTTATGGTTATAGTTTATGGTTAGGAGTAGAGGTTATGGTTATAGTTTATGGTTAGGAGTAGAGGTTATGGTTATAGTTTATGGTTAGGAGTAAAGGCTATGGTTATAGTTTATGGTTAGGAGTAGAGGTTATGGTTATAGTTTAGGGTTAGGAGTAGAGGTTATGGTTATAGTTTATGGTTAGGAGTAGAGGTTATGGTTATAGTTTAGGGTTAGGAGTAGAGGTTATGGTTATAGTTCACTGTTTATCCCTCCTCCTCCTCTGCGAACGCGCTGACGTGGAAATCCCTCCTAAACCTTGGCTGTGCCAATTAGAACCAATGTAATATTGTAACAATGTTTTAACACAAAAATCTTACCAATTGTACCTTTAAGTCCCATTTGTGTGGAATAGTTCAGTGGTACGCAGTCATACCAGCAGTGCCATGGTGTGTGATACCTGCCCCTTTGGCCTGAATGGGTAGGGCTTCATACACAGGCGTCACATGCTACAGGATTAGCGTCACACCGCATTTGGGTTTTTCCACTGGATAGCAGCAGTTCCCACACTAAAGCCGCATTACTGGTAGTATTCCTTTTCTGAAATGCCAGCCGTTGTTATGGTTAGGGTTGAACTTGATGTTTGAAGCTGTATTGAGGTCATTATGCAGGCTGTCCCAAGTAAGCCGGCTCACACTACACAATGCGTGTACACAACACTGGTGCACGCGTTTAACGGTTTGGCAACAACTGGGATCTCATGCTATTTCATCAGAATACTTCCGTTAAAACGTATTCGTTAAATTCCCAGACGTCTCAACACCCACGTCAGGAAGCTCCAGATTTTATCGTTGAACAACTCACACCACTCGATCAAGCTTTCGACTAGCGATTTTCCAATCAGAAAAATGTGTTGGCGACGGCTATATCGTGGCTAGAATCATGTAGTGTGAGCTTAAGAGGGAATGCTGGGAAAGCTTAGAGCATGTCGTAGTCTGCACACTGACACCAGCCTGCACACTGACTCTGTCCTGCACACTGACACCAGCCTGCACACTTACTCCTGCACTTGCACAGGATCCAAAACATATATGCTATACATTTACCTCCTGTAAATGCCAATGAAACGAAACACAAACAAAAATTCAACCATTCAGGAGAAAATACACACAAGTGCTCTCTGATTCTCTGCGACTGTCTGGTATTTATTGTGTGTTCATCATGGCATTGCAGATTCAAATCTCATTTTGAGTCTAATTATTTAGTTGTAATAGTCATAATTAGATAGTTTAGGGCGTGCATTTAATTATGCAAATGAAATCCCCAATTTTTTATATGGCCATATTGGATCCTGTCTGTCTCAAATTTAGACTGTGGAGAGAAGGTACCAAATGTCGCCTTCGGCCAATGGTACACAACGTTCCTTCAAACTAATGTTATAATCTCAGAAGCAAAGTAAGTTATACTCCGTAGAAGCTTGGGAGGTACAGATGGGTGCTGATCACGGCAGTTTAACTGCTCGTTCATTTACGGCTGAATGCTTCTCATATGACAGCAGCCGTCTTGTATATTCCCCTAACTGCAATAACCATTTTACTGTAAGACATGTGTTGATGTGTGTTGACCATTCTTGCGCAAAATGGCTGCCGTTGCATCACCCAGGTGGGTGCTATACATTGGTGGTTGCGGCGGGTTTCCCCCTCATCACTGTAAAGCGCTATATAAATGCAATTATCTATCTATCTAAAATATACAAGGAAGGGCTCTGTGCACACTGTATGACAAACAACCTACACTAAGTGGTTATCATTGCAATTTGTCATTCACAGTCACTTATTTTTGTCACCAAAAAAATCTTAGTAAAAATACCTCTATTGATACTTTTCCAGTACAGTTAAGCTGCGTAGATGTAAATATCTACCCTGGGGAGTTTTCCATTAGCTGGTACTTCTTAGTATACCGGTACTAAAATATACATAGTTACATGGAAACTATGATTTTACATGTTATACCCAAAATAAATATTGCACACATAGTTATTCCAGAACCATTAACGGTCAGAGTGTCTGACCACTTCCCTGAAAGAAAGATTCTTGCAGGCATACATTGGGACCCTAAAATTTGTGTACCACTGGTTTAAATGTATCTTCTGAATCTGTATGTGATCCAAAGCAAACCCCAACGCTTAATGGTATATGATACCTTTCTGCGAATTTTAGAGCTAGATTGTTTTTTTAGAGATTTTTTACTGTTTATGAATTATAAAAAAGGAAAAGGGGCCTGTGCAAAACTGTGGGAACTCTTAAAAAGATGATTACTAAGCCCCAGACCCAGGTGATTCACTTGTTAGGGCTTCAGTGAGTCAGGGGAGTATAATTTCAGGGCTGAATGTTTTATTCTGAAGTAACTCCAGTCCATCTAAAGTATCCAGCTGCAGTGGCTGGTCTGTCTGGTGTTAACAATCATAGGTTCCTCTAAACAGTTGTTCAAGTATTTCAGAATAAAGATGCTTCATTTCCACCAAGAAGGAGAAGGCTACAAAAACTCTCAACGTTTCACACTACCTATTTCCACTATCAGAAACATTATTACAAAATGGAAGATAAATGGAACAGATGAAATCAAGGCAAGGTCTGGAAGACCAAGAAAGATTTCAGATAGAATGGCCCGAGACCTGGTGAGAAATGCTCAGGAGAACCCACACATCACTGCAAAAGGGCAAAAAAGAGTAGCATGCACAGGTCTAGCTGTTCATAGGACAACAATACAACCTACTTTAAACAACAAAGACCTACATGGCAGAGTTACCAGAAATAACAACCTCTACACAAAATTAAGCTTCTGAAGTATGTATTGAAAAGCTTGAAGCCTTTTGTAACAATGTGTTATGGACTGACAAAATCTAAATTGAACTTTTTGGCCACCACCAAAGTAGGTATGTATGGAAATAAAATGGTGAAGGCTTTGTATAGAATAACATCTTGCCAACTGTGGAGCATGGAGGTGGATCCATTATGCCTTGGGGTTGGGTGGCGGCTGGGGGCAGAAGAAATATTGTGTACCTCAGGGAAAGACGGATGAAGGCTTTGGAATGGCAACTACAGTCCCTAGAGTTGAATATTATTGAAAATCTGTGGAAAGATCTCAAATGTGTGATACAAGCAAGGAGGCAGAAGAATGTTTCTGAGCTAGAGGTGGTCTGTCTGGAAGAATGGGAACAAATTCCAAAAGCGAGAATTGAAAGACTCTTAGCGTTTACAAGCTGTTATAGTTGCCCGGGGAGGAATTGCAAAGTACTAACTGACAGGACTCCCATGCAGGCACATTTGCATGCACACAAATATGCAGAATATACGCAATTATCAATTCACACATTTATAAACATAAATACACACTGATGTGCACATGCATACAACAAACATACAACATTGCATGTATACACAAACGCACATGTACAAATACAGTTCATGTTTACATGCGCTCAAAGCACACGTTTGTACGACCTTTCTTTGCCCCGATGAGGGTACTGTAAGAATGTGTGTGGGTGTGTGTGTGTGTGGCTATAAAAGAAAGTAGAGGAAAGTTTGGCAGTTATTTACCGACAGTGTAAGCCATGTGAGAGATTAACTGTATTTGTTTACCATCAGCTTGCACGCTGTAACCTTTATCACCCATTTGCGTCAGGCAGGGACCAACACCCCCACTACAACACTCACTGTACATGTGCGAAATAATCCTGATTTATTACACCCTTGACATTTTACATCCTCACAGAACAGTCAGTCAAACAACTTGTGCTTTGTAGAAAAATCTCTTGGGACAGAAACTCCCAACTATTCCTACGAACCATGGATATTTCAATCATGCAGAAACAGTACTCTGTACAATAACATAAAATAAATAACAAAACATTTTGAAGGTCTCGGTAGTAGGAAAGCTGTGATCGGTAGCATGAGAACCATTTTGTTAACGCTTGTAATGTGCGTTGAGCAAGATTCTGCAGCCACCAAACTGTTGCCAGTTGACATGTCAGTATATCTTACTGGCCATACGCCTGTCATTTGTCACATGATACTAGGTTATATAGACAAGGAACAAAAGGAACGCGTACAGTTATGCTGGGCATGACGTCAGACTGTGTCACTATTTCCATGGTTACAATGAGCCTAATTTTGTGACGGATAGTTTACTCACGATAGTTCACTATTCCACTGTCCACTTTTAGCTGTTAGAGGACTTCTGCTAGCATGTGACAGCACGTGTGGTAGTGTCTTTAGGTATGGATAACCTACAGGATTCTCAACAGCAGAATCACACTTTTTCAAAGTCAAACTCTGAACACTGCTTCAGAGAGAAACCCGTTAGCCTTTAGCATGTGGCTTTGAACCCTTGGCGAATGACAGCACAGCAAACACAAGCAACCTTTTGGCCCAAAATATGAATGACAAATACATATTACATATTAATTGCTTGTAATATTAATGATTAAACATGTGTACATATTTGTAAGCACATGGCAAACAACAAAGAACTTTGAACTCAAATCACAAGATTAGGCAGGTCATTAGTTTCAGCAGAAATGGCTCCATGCTGTATGTGCACCATTTTACATTTCACATTTAGCAGACACTTTTGTCTAGTTTGATTCACACAAATTACATTTTTACATAAAATCCATTCATTTTACTGAGCTAAATTAAGTACTAACAGATTAAGTATGCTCAAGAGCACAACTATTAATTGTTCTTTGTTAATTTGTTTCCTATAAGCAATGAACGGTGTATCTCTGTGTGTGTGGCCATATAATGAGATACAGCTTTGAACAGGCTGACTGCTTTGTAGACACGAAATACAAACAGAAAAAGAATGACCAGCAATTAGCGGCTGCAGGCTAAGAATTAACTAAGCAACAGTCGTTACAGTGCACAGCCTATTACTGTACAACGCTGGAATGCCACGTACCACAAGATAAAATTGCCCGCCCCTCTCCACCACCACACACGCACACATACACAACATAACACAACATGCATGTACACACACATGCATACACACACATACACAGCATAACACAACATGCATGTACACACACATGCATACACGCACATACACAGCATAACACAACATGCATGTACACACACATGCATACACACACATACACAGCATAACACAACATGCATGTACACACACACATGCATACATACACATACACAGACACTAACACACACACACACATGCACATGCACACACACACATAGACAGTCACACACCCTTCACACCCCAATGGAACTGAAACAATTCCTTTCATCATCCCAACCTCCCCTGGACAGTATGAAGTAGAGCACAGTCTGTTCATGTAAAATGCACAATTAACTAATTCCAGACATATTTCAGTCACATTGTGCGAGTTGACAGTAGCCACTCAGAGATAAAGGTTGGCTGGAGGTGGTGGGAGTTGTCAAGGAGTCACACTTTCTGCTGTGGGATGTTGCTCAACACTCAATGCTAATAGTTATGCAAGCACTCTCTGCACACAGAACATATTTCTGTATATAGTCATATGGTGCATATTTCAGCATATAGTCATACAGTATATATTTCTTCATACAGAATAGTATGCAGTATCATTTTCTAAAGGTGTTACAGCAAGCCAGACCATTACATTACATTAATGGCATTTGGCAGACGCTGTTACCCAGAGCGACGTTCAGTCAATTAGACTAAGCAGGAGACAAACTTCCCCTGGAGCAATGGAGGGTTAAGGGTCTTGCTCAAGGGCCCAACGGCTGTGCGGATCTTATTATGGCTACACCGGGGATCGAAGCATTGACCTTGCGGGTCCCAGTCCCAGAATTTCTATAAATTCCTTACAGCAAAAAGGTATATTGAAGAGACAATTTTCAAAGACTAAAGTTATAATAAAATTATTACTTATAGTCATGCAAAAAAACATTAATTAATTCATTATCCTCACCCGCTTATCCTGAACAGGGTCGCAGGGGGGCTGGAGCCTATCCCAGCATACATTGGGCGAAAGTCCATCACAGGTCACACACACCATTCACTCACACCCACGGGCAATTTAGACTCTCCAATCAGTCTAACCTGCATGTCTTTGGACTGTGGGAGGAAAGCAGAGAACCTGGAGGAAACCCACGCAAACACAGGGAGAACTCCGCACAGAGAGGATTCGAACCCAGGACCTCCTTGCTGTGAGGCAGCAGTGCTACCCACTGCGCCATCCGTGCCACCCTATGCAAAAATAGCATTTATATATTCTATTAAATATGCAGTATATGTTTATGGAGTGAATATTGCTAAGTAAGAATAGAATATATAGAAAGCAATGGCAGGCACCATTCTAACAGTAAAATGTAGATACAATATGCTGCATCAATAAAATATGCTCCTTCAAACTCGTGGTTAATCATTTGGCTGAGAAAGTAAAGTCAGAAATCTCCTAGCATCCCTTGCTGATTAAAATCTACTCACCAAACAAAATTACTGTTAATACAGTGGATTGGATGTATGCCCACGTGATGAAAAAGACTGTCCAAAGCATGATGGGAAATGTTGTTCGCTGGCTGACTTCTTAAAGTAAATTCAGCAATTATTTCATATGTCAGGATTTCAGACATTTTATGAACAAATGAACAGCTGCTTTAAGGTTATTTTACAGTTCAGCCATGTATGATTGCCCAACAATGGGTGATGTTTCATTATCACCAACATACTATCACTGCTGATCTTCGATATTGAACACAGTAGCTTATAAAATATATAAACACATAAAGATAATAGAACACATTGCCAAAGTGAGTCATTTACACTTACTGCTGAAACAAATTACTTAACTGGAGATGAAAACATTTCATAATATTGTCATGACTAAGCCAGTGTCAAAGGTCAAAGTTAAATACAATTAATTCTGGGGGATGGGCTCAACTATGATTGCAATAATAACAATTCATTAATCACTCAATTAATCGACAATCTTATATTGATGGTATTTTTTCAATGAATATTTCAAGTTTCTCTGGTGGAAAATGTTCTCAAGTTTCCATTTCATTGAACTTTTGAAACTTTGATTTTGACTTGGACTTAGACTACCGACACTGTGACATTTCATATTTTAAAGGACATTCCTCCTTGCTACCCTGCTCCACTTTGTGTCCGTAGAACAGGCAAACCGCTTTCAACCAAATATAGACAAAAGATCGAGGTTAGGGCGGGCTCTCACGTGATGAACGCTACCGTGCCAAACTGCTCCTACACAGAGAGGCTTAGACTCAGGGGTCAGAGGTCGAGGGGGAGGGGCCACATTGCTACTGGGTGCTAATTAGCATTACAAAACTGCACATGAGAAATATGTGGCCCAACACTCCGCTGTTGAGCACAGGCACGACCCAGAAAGCCTGAGGCCATTAAAGCTCTGTTTCTGCCGTCTAGCAGAGAGAATGTTAGGGTGCACTCATACGCGCAGTTTTACGGCAAAAAGATATGCTGTATTCTGTAAATACTCTGTACACATAATGTGCTTGCATACGATTGATAATTTAGGCCTGTTAGAAAAACATGTAACAAGATGCAAAGCTGGATAATCTGTATAACTATGAAACACAGTTTGAGCTGAACTGTTGACCCCTGACCAGTTTTATCCTGCTGAAGTGTTGTTGTTTGCATCCGCACTGGTGAGGGTGTTTTAATACTTAATATTCACATCACATTCACTCACGCAGCCACACTGCAGTTCAGGCAAGGACTAGAGGGGCAGAAATTTTTTAATTAAGCGTTTGGACCTCAGTATAACTTGTTTTTTTAGGCGCAAGGCAAGTTTGCACATTGCCACAATGTTCCTTTGCTTTGGATATTTCAGTACTGTTGTGTTTATCCACACCTACAACCTAAACCTGAAGTTTTAATTCATTTTCATTTCCACGTGCATGTCACAGTAAACTTGGAATCGAAACGGCATACATTTACACTACTGTAAATATAAACTGCTACCATTTTCGGATCTGCTAAATTGTACTGCCACTGTACTTTCTTAAGTCTTAAGTGCACGCCTTGAAACAGATTCCTTTTAATTTTACCCCTACTTTCTCTAAACATGGAACTCGTAATTTGTGTGTTCTTATGGCTGAATCTCCCTTCTATGGAAAATGGGAGAGAGGGCAGCTTTTTCCATGACCTGTAAAATGAGCTGTTTGATTTTCTCACCCAGCAAGGCACAGTTGGAGGATGGTTCATGTGCAGCCTGCACAGCGGCCTGTGAGCACGGGAGTGACAGAGGGGGGTCACTGGTCTCGGATGACTGAACCCCCCCCCCCCCCCATCACATGACATGCTTGCGCCAATCGTGGCCTGAGAGCAAAAGCAGGATGTGCCTTAACAGAACGAGCCATAGGCAACCCCGAACAAGTACTAGACACAGCCCAGGGGGGACAACGATGACTGTGTGAGACACAGCCCAGGGGCTGAAGATCAGTGAGGCACAGTTTTCCCAGCGGGTTTCCCACAGAAACACAACACTCATACCCCCTCCATGTACTGGCAAGCAAAAACCATTTCCAAGCACATTCCCTGAAGCTAACACACCCATGTTAGCATCACATCTACACCCCTGCACCAAGCCACAATGTTTCTTCTGGAATTTCCAGTTCTGTGTTCATATGGCGTTTACATTTTGTCCATTTACCTGCCATTTCCATGCCTTCGTTAACCAGGCAAAGGATGTGAATCTGCTGACAGGGGGCGGGGCGTCAGGGGGGCGAAGGAATGTCATGCCATTCCTGATCGGCCCCCTTGGATCATTCTGCCGATTGGCCAAGAAACCTTTCCGTTAATCCCAGGCTTTAGGCCAGGAAAGTTTTGCAAGTCTTCATTATGAGGGTGTCTGCCGTTCTAGCCCCCAGTGCCGAATGCAGGTGTAGCATAGGGTCCAAGGGGTAATATTGAGAAATGCGCAGACGGAAGCCAACAGCACCTGTACAGGAGGGCGTAATCTTTTAAAAGGGACAGGTTCGACATCAAACATGGATTTGAATGATTGCGTGTAGTGCCCTGGGGATGACGCAGAGGACAGGAATGCGGCGTGTTGAAACAGGATGGGCTGGGAAGGTGAGCGCGTGGGAGCGGAGAGTACACACCTTTCTCCACTTTACAAAAGGAGTTCCACCGTGGGGAGAGATAAAAATGTCAACATAAAAGGAGGCAGCGCTTTTAACTTCCTCCAAAACAAACCTCCACACCGGACTTGCAGCTGAGTCAGTGGCGGCCGGTTTAGGACATGCGGGAGAAAGCCAGCGGCTCTGCCAACTCAGCGGTGTCGGGTGGTGCGACGTTGATGGACAGCTCACTGAACTAATAGAAGCCAGGGTGTGTTCAGAGCATCCAGTATGCAATATATACTAGACAGCATAGATTGTATCGATACTCAGTTTTATCGCTCACGTTTTGTAAACTTTGTCTTTTTGATATCTCTTGGAGTACTTGACCTAAGCGAACAAAAAAATTATATATAAACATTTTATTTATTACAAGGAACCATCTCTTGCTGATTATCTTGACATGTTCCTTGACAGATCCATCCATTATCTGAACCCGCTTATCCTGATCAGGGTCGCAGAACCTGGAGCCTATCCCAGCATACATTGGGCGAAAGGCAGGAATACACCATGGACAGGTCGCCAGTCTATCTCAGGGCACACACACCATTCACTCACACACTCATACCTACGGGCAATTTAGACTCTCCAATCAGCCTAACGTGCATGTCTTTGGACTGTGGGAGGAAACCGGAGTACCCGGAGGAAACCCACGCAGACACGGGGAGAACATGCAAACTCTAGCATTCTGCATTCTAGATATTGGTTTTGACATTTTATTGGCAAAGAAAATGGTTAATATTCGAGAGATCCCCCCTCCCAGAGCTCATGCCTTAAGCCCCACCTGCCTCCCCTGTAGGTATTACCCCAATCTTCAGTCCCAAAGCAAAAGGCTGGAGAGAAGCACTTACAAACAGGTGAACAATTTAATTTTCAAAAAGAGGTATTTACATTATAAACAAACATACAACCACTCGTCATGGCACACAATAAATTATAGTACACTGAAAAATAGATCAACACATGAATCCTGTAGATTTACAATACACTTAATTTGTACAGTGTTTTTCACATTGAGCGACGTTCACAATACTCCCCCCCGAAATGTCAACAGGTCAGTCATATCCCGCACACGTATGCAGCATCTGCGACAAGCACGTGTGCATTTCCACATGGGTGTGCGTGTGCGCGTCTGGCCATTGGGGCCTCGTCAGTGTTGTCTCCAATCAGATCTTGCGCGGCCAAGACGGAGTGTAACAGTTGAGATGTTTCCGTAAGGTGCCTCCAGGCAGGAAATAGAACTTGGTCGAGCAGTGCTTCCTTCATCAATTATGTGACCATCTGCCCGTGGCCTGCCCCAGGGCAAACGTGTCCCATGCTATTGGACCGTGAGGTCCGTGTCATGAAGCAGCCAATCAGACAACACACCCCCCCCCCCCCCAGACTGTGCACTCAAAGTGCTTCTCTCCTGGTGCTGGCACAGGTCCCTTTCAGTAACAGTGGCTCCTGGCTGCTGGACAAGTACATGATCTAGACTCAATAGTGCAATCTGCAAAAGAGAGAGAGAACCAAGATTACACAGGGTATACCATTTTTTTAAATTTATAATCTATTATTTCTTTTATTTATCAGGGACAGTGCACATTAAGTCAACATTTTCAGTTTCCACACCAATGTGAATGTGCTCGGGCTAATTTAATCTGTAGTCCTTGACCGGCATGTCTTTGGATACAATTTCACAATTTCCTTTCAAACATTGTACACCACCCTAGTTTTTAGGTTCTGTATTTAAATAAGAAACCAAATCTTCTTCCTTTTTTTTCGCTTAATGTTGGCTCTCCCGTGTGTTGGGACCATAGACTGTATAAAGAGTAGAGGTTGGGACTGAAAGGCGATCGGGAGTCTGGAGCTCGCACCTTTTTCTGGGCTTCACTTCCCAGCCGTCTCGGCATTTCACGAACGTCAGATGACCCCCCTGGGCGATGTCAATGGCAGCAAGGTCTTCAGCACAGAACGTGAACCTGGGTTTGAAGAGAATTCAAAATCTGGATAAACACTCAAGTTTACTCATTACGTTCCGTCCTGTCCAAAGGAACACAAATTACTGGTATTTATACAGTAGGAAGGATCATGCAGAAAATACATACAGCCCTGCGGACAGAAAAATATCCACCACTCCCTCCTCCTCAAATGTGTTTTAGACCCAATGCCATGGACAAATTACTGACAGCGAACCCCATGGGCAAATTACTTAACGATACAAAATATTACCAGCAGATGCAAGACCATGGGCAAAACTACTGATAGAGCAAACACTACAACCAAATTACTGACACTGAGCCAAAATCATGGAACAATTACTGACAGAGTCAACACCATGGGTGATTTGCTGACAATAATCACACAGTGGGTGAGTGGTTGACACAGATCTGTTTGAAAGGGCCAGACATGTTAATTGATGTTGCACATTGAGACCAGTGAGGGAAAATGCACTGGATGGTGTGCATCACCATCTCCCCAACACCCAACACCCACAACATGCCCTCCCGTCCGTTAGCCTACGCTACATGCTACACGCCATTCTGACCGCACCCCTGAGGTTCCTCCGAATGGGCGAACACTCACTTCTTCTGGGTCTCTCCACACTTGACCCGGATTCGGCGGACCTGCAGCTCCTGCTTGCCGGTGGCGCTGGACCAGGACCACGCGCTCTTCAGAGACTTCCACATCGAGCCCCAGGACTGGGACGCCCCCTCCCAGGACAGCTTGATCTTGAGCAGGTCTCCGATCTCATTCTCCGTGAAGACCAGGAAGGTGTTCGTAAAGTTCAGTCCAACTCGGTCAAGCCTGGGGGGGTCAAACACAGGACAAGGAGGGATGCTTTAATTTGGAGAGGCCTGCCTGTGTCACCCTTGGGATAAATGTGCTTTCCCCATTAATACAGTTAAGAATGAAGTTTAACTTCATTTTAATTCCACGCAAATGTGGGGAGCATAAGGCTTAAAAGCCCAAGAAGGAGAAGCAGTGTTTATAAGCCAGTCTCGGTATTCAGAAAGCATTCACATTAGATCACATTTTTCATCATATAACATCAGGCAATGCTAGCATCTCAACCAGAATTGTACACATGTTAACCCCAGTCACAATGTGGGGTGAATCCATCATCTGATTGTCAAATTCAGTCAACATCCTGAGTGACCCATTTCACCCTACTTTTATGGAGTTTGTGTCGCTGGCAATATTTGAGACCCCGAGCATGCACTTAATGGTTGAAGGGATTCAACTCAAGCACATTTCCTAGGGCAAATACAAATGCAAAACAAAAATGCTATCTATATAGCAGACATTCTGAGAAATCTATTCAAAAGTTAGAAACCTTTGCATAGCAAAAATATTTGCATAGGAATTTGTTTGCCTTATATTGAAATGAGCCCCATTTAACGGTCTGTGCAATGATACCCCACATATGGGAATTACTGTACTTAGTTTATCAATCATGTTCAATGTACATCATTTACCAATGAGCAGGTCTCCATTTCATTCTACTGCATCTCCATCGAAAAATGATATGTTCCCTTCAAACAATGTGTGAAGAATTCAGAATGAATTATAAAAATAAAATGTAAACCCTGAATATTCATGAAGTTTAAAAAATTATGTTTTCACCCAAAATTTCCATTGGCTGTAGCACCTTTGTTTAACTTAACAAGCGACAAATCGATAGTTTTACAAAGAGCGAGGTTGCATCAGACTTCAACTGGATATGCTAATTTCATAAATATAACGAAGCATCAGCGGTGGTCAAAATTCTATATATATATATATATATATATATATATATATATATATATATATATATATATATATATATATATATATATATATATATATATATTTTTTTTTTTTTTTAATCATTAAAAAAATAAATAAACAGCTCAACAGGCTTCCAGGAAAAAGAAAAATCTGATAAACATTGCGAGTACAAACCACAGCCTACAGACGGAAACCACATTGTGGCTTATTGTCACTCGCTTCACCGCAGAACCGGCCAAGTGAAGGCAGTTCAGTGAGCGTTACGGAGCTTCAAAACAGTACTTTTCCATCCTCAGCACCTTGTTCCTCAGGCAGATTACGCTACTACGCTCCGGGCATCATGTCAAAATGCACAAAATGCCCCTAAATTTATTATCACATTTCTCAAGGTGCCATGGAAAACGAAGGCACCATCGCAGCATTCTCTACACAGGAGAAACCCTGCACAAGCATCCTCATTGCAGGACATGGGCCCCACAGAATTGCTTCATACTTACACTTCCACGCTGATGTCTCCGGTGTCATTGTGGGCCCCGTACAGTTGCACAGTAAAAGAGGGGTCCGCATCTTTAGCGTGTTTCCTGTCGAACACGTGCATCTTCATCTGGTAGTGGTAGCCTGCAAAGACCAACAGCAAGGCTGTGAACCAACAGTGCCCGGACTACCATACTCCATATCAAATGTGCGTCATGGGGGCTGATGGTTGTTCATGTGTCAAAAACTCTGTTACAGCGCATAGATGGGGCCCCATGGTTTGGCACCTGTTTTGTACCCACAAGCAGAAAACAGCAGTGCAACAGGATGTGGCAGCCAATGACAGGTATACGTTCACTCAAATTGAAAATAGAGGTCACAGCGTGATGATGGGGCCTTCCAAAATAGAGAGAAAGGGAAGGGGCATAAAAAAATAAATTAAATAAATAAATTTTAAAAACCTGCTCCAGGTCCGAAACAGCAGGGAGGGCCAGGCAGGCGCTTACCTGCGAAAGGTGTGTCGGCCCGAGTCTTCAGGTACATCCTGCTGTTCCTCCTCTTGCGCATCTTCTTGGCGTTGTAGCCCATGTTGTTGCAGCGGTTCTTCCGGCAGCTGAGGCAGATGCCCTTCTTGAAGCGGTCGGGCCCCGTGCACTGGTAGGCGAAGCTCAGGTGGTCCTTGTCGAGCAGAGAGTCGACGAACAGGTGCACCGCCCTCTCGTGCTCACACTTCATTACATCTACTAAGTCTTGAGAGGGAGAGGGAGAGAGAGGTTAGACTTCATTCCAAACATCTATATCAGGGGTGTCAAACTGAATTCCCAGGGGGCCGCAGTTTCTGCAGGTTTTTGTGGTTTCAATCAGCTGCCTTGAGAACCAGGTGTGGATTATTTAGCCAATCAATGACCTCAATGAATCAGCTTCTGAGAACAACCAAAAAAACAAGCAGACACCTGTGGTCTAGATCAAGTGCAGGTAATGGAGCGGTTAGGAGCGAGTTAAGGGAGTGTAGAGGGTGAGGAGGAGGTCAGCAGAAGTAAAGGCGGGATAAAAAAAAAAAAAGTAATTAGATAAAAAAACTCACTCCCTGCAGCCGCGGTGGACAGCACGTCTCCCAGCCTACAGCCGGGCTGCACGTCGCCGCCGTTGGGGTAGATATCGATGTCCCCGATTGGCTGCTTGATGCCGATGCTGAAGCCCAGGGTCTCCCGCGTGTATGTGTGGAGCACGTCGACGAAGTCCGCGTCGTCCGGGGACAGCCGCCGGTCCGACTCCACACCCTCAAACATGGGCCCGGCGGGGTCCAGTCCTGAAAAGCGCGGGAGGAATCCTTAAGCCCTTTGAAACGCCCTCCCTTTCTCCTCAAAGCCACATAGTCCTCTCCTCTACCCCAACACTAGCGAAACTAAGAAAACTGGAAACTGGAAACCCTCATAGCGGAGTGAGCAGTGGTTTGGGGAAAGGGGGTCAGGAGCAGCAGTCAGGGAGAGGGTAACAGTGTTGGCCAAGGGGGTGGAGGAACAGTGGCATGGGGGGGGGGGGGTGGAGTATGCAATGCGCGGCCAGAAATTGCAACATTTCTTACCAGTGATCCTGCCAACAGTCCCCCGCACAAAGGTCCCTGCGTATCCAGCCACGTGTGCGCCCAGACTGTACCCGATCATGTGAACCCTCTCCAGAGGCAGCTGGACCTCGTCCTGTACAAACACAGCCAGCTGAGTACCCACACTCACACTGACGTACAGCGGCTTCTGCCGACAACGCCAGGATAGACCCATGCTGAGGTCACACATTCCACCAACACCTGGCCGCCAGGAGGCCTGATATTACATGCAGGACCGACAGGAAATGGGGCCAACCTGTTCCAATAGAGCAGAGAATGTCTAACCTGATCCCTTACAAGATTACAGTCCCGAGCTGGACATACTACTCCTTAAAAAAGTTAAAACGCAATGTCGAAAAGGAGCGTAAAGTTCCAAAAACACCATGACTAGTGTGAAGAGACAAAAGCTCCTGGGTGTGAATGAGACTTGCGGATGGACGCGGTGACACACCTGGAGCCAGTCCAGGAGGAGCGCGATGTCGCGCCCCACCATCTGGGTGTTGTTCACGGCGTCGGGGTAGAGCTGGTGCGCCAGGAGGATCCAGTCCACCACCACCACGTTGGCCTCGGTCTCCCTCTGCTGCACAGCCGAAACCAGCTGGTGCATCCACCTCTCGAACATGCCGCTCATCTGGGAGTGGAGCGGAGACGGTCAATGGGCCTTTCAGCACCAGAGGCAGCGGCATACTGGCAATAACGTGACAAATTCCTCAACCCGCCGGCCACAGACGAGCCAGCTATATCGGCTTAAACCGCATTAGGCATCAAATTGGATCTTATGGGAATTTTGTAAGTATGGGAAAATACTACATTATGGGCCAGCTTCACAGACACAAAGCTAAACCTAGTCCTAGACCAAATTTAATTTTGAGCAGAGATTCTCTGTACAAAACTCATCTTAGTCCAGGACTAGGCTTAATCCGTGCCTACATTAACACCCCCCTCCACAACACAGAAGGCACCACACACACGATCATAACCACACCTTTTGTACATACGCAGAGAGGGCTTAGTTCATCCACACAAAAATGAAACATCCTTATCAAATATTGATGAATCTTACATTTCACTCCACCCTAAGGTCCAAAATTGCTAAGGAGACCGAGCGACCTTTCTTTCAGAGTTCAACCTCTCACCGTCCAGCCGTGGATGACCAGGATAGTCTTCGCTGTGGCGTTAAAGCCACACTCCTGCAGACACTCCCGTCGACCCGGCTGCAGGTAGCAGCCGTCCTCGTCCAGGTCCAGAGACTTCCGCATGTTGAACTTAACCAGGGAGAGTGAGCCGTCCGCCTCACTGGGCTCCGTCGTAGGAGGTTTTTCAGTGAAGTCATCTGTAACAGTGATGGGACACATTTAGATTTACAATTACAAATCAACATCAATAACATGTCTGGATAAAAATGAACTCAGTGGATTGTTCACCAACTAAGAAATTGAGAGTTTCTATGTCCGTTTTCATAAGTATAATTTACTGAGCAAAGCCACAGCACCCAGGCATACTATAAGGAAAGGTGCCCGACTGGTTCCACGTCCAGCAGAGGTGATAGGAAAGGTCAAGCTCGCGCCGACCTGTGCCGTTCCCGCGAGTTCACCTAGGGAGACGCGCTCCCGCGATCAGCCTCCGATATAATTGCAGCAGGGTGGCACACTCGAGCGGACCGCCTGCCAAGTGATGCGCTACCCTGAACCATAGAACTAACCAGCAAGGCACATGCACAGAAAAATATGATCAAGCTTACGGTGACGTGTTCCCAGACTGCATCAACGCTATGCATATAGAAAACCGGACCAGCAAATTATAGAGTACAACAACCGCGTAGGCTACGGTTTTGTCATTTGAATAAGGGAATACGGTGAGCAGAATCGATACGTAAAAGTCAAACAGAGAACAGTTATCCTGTTTTAGGCGTAGTACAGACCTCCCCGGAAGCCCATCTCCAATATTTTAAGAAAGTTTAGCCTTGATCACTTCCAAATGAGATCATTTTATAACTTTATTCCGCTTACAAGGTCACGGCCCGTAGATGGTAGCCTACTTAAACGAACATTTCCACATCTGCAACGTGGCTTTTCAAAAGGAACTGTGCCGGTTTAAGTTACTTGTGCACTCAGGGGGGAAGTTTCAAGCATGCTTTTAAAACGCCAATGCGTAGTCCAGTCTCCTTCGTGAAGATATTTGCCATCTCAAAAATGTTTTTTTCGCATAAGCCTTGTGTAAAAATCTAAAAGTATAATTTGCCGAAACTCAAAACTAAAGAAAATAATGAGTGCACATGGTAACTAGATTAGGAAGGAGAAGCGATCACGGTTCCTGAAATAGCAGACATGCTAGGTGGGAACTTCCAGCATTTAAATTCAATCTCAATTGCCCGTTCTCCAAACTCTCATAAATTAATGTGGACCACGAATGAAATTCGTACAATAAACTACTGACAACTTATTTTCATTCCACTGCAATACATTTCATTCATTCAAGGTCAATTGAGGCAGTAGAAATCGCATAAGCAATCATTAGACTGTGCATAAGTGGATCGTCTTAGTTGTGTAGTATATTGCGCGATCACTGGGTCACATCACGGTGTATGACAAGCGCTCTCTAAGAACCGGTAATACGTCTTAATCATACGCGTTCATGGTGAGCGTACATGGCAAAATCTTACCTTCAAGGATTCCGCTTCCTCCAACTCTAGAAGTTAAAATGACAAAGGACAAAATGACAGGAATCCACAATGTATTGTATTTCATTTCTTTCCTTACAGCACAGATGCGAACCCCCAGTCTCGTAATTAAAGTGCACTGCAATATTTAAAACAATCCAGAAAATGCAGGGAGGGCGTTCGTGCGTCGTTTGAGTGGAGCCGGTCTTCTCCTTTATGCGTTGCACGAAAGTAGTGCGTGGCCTGGGGCGCGCTGCTCATTAGAGTTTTAAATAGTTTTCTTTTGGTCATCTGATCATCGGCAGATCTTAACGACGGAATTCAACGTTTCCAATTGGCCAAGCCCCCGAATTTACGTTTAAAGGCGTGGCATAAGAACATTTGAATGAAATTTGTAGCTTAGTACTCATGTTCCCTCTTAACCCTTTAGGGGTTTGTTGAAAACAAACACTTTGCTGTCTCCGTGTTCCATTGCGCTATATGGACTAGTGCAATTTAACACGGAGCTGTAGTAAGGACACAGGTGACGTATAAACAAACGATTCAACTAATCAATGGGATGAAGAATACGTACTGTTTTCATAATGAAAGATAAGCTCAAATGTAGCTACTGATAAATTAACATCGGTTCAGTGATGTAGACAGACCAAAAATTATCTTGCGCCGTATATACAACATATATTTACAGTTTCGTGGATGCACTCCAAATATAACTTATCAGAAAAATGTTTCTCATCGTGTTCTGTTAACTACGATTTCCTGTTTTGCTTCATTCTCTATTTGGAAAATGACAATTCGTTCAATATGATAAGTACACAAAGCCGTGAGATCCCTTTTTGTTTGACTAATACTATTCTTACATGAGTGCAATAACTGCTGAGAACATGCAGTATAATTTGGTTGCTGTCATTTACTAATCTGCGTGTCCGTTAATTTCCACACATTCATATACAAGTCCTAATCAGTTTTTGAATTGTTCATTTATTGTATTCGTGTTATCTTTGTTTTAGCTGCTGTAGAATGTCATGACCTTCGCAGTGTATAGCTGGGGGGAAACATCAAAGACTGACGCCATGGGAAACTATGTCGGCTGTGTGCATGGGGGGTATTACCTCACTTTAACTCGGGATCTGGAAGCTAAAAGTTCCGAGCCAAGTTTGGCTCTGTGCCAGATTATTGGATCAGGCCATCGACTGTGAAAAGTGAACTCACGCAACAGCATCTTACAATGGATCCCCTGTTAGTTTACTGGGAATAAATTCTGTAAATGTCACTGCAAAAGCTACACCTTCAAGGTCATTCATTGGTGTTCAGAATCACCCCATCACGTGATATCCAAACAATAATCCCTCAAGGAATGCACAACACGAAAATGTCTGGTGTGTATATAATTACAATATCTTTCTCACAACAGAAGACACCTTGAACTCAAGTGAAAGCGTTGCCAAGTGCTTAAATGTATATTTACATACAGGTAATGAATGCATACCCAAATATCACCTTGCATAAATTAATTCAAATGATTAATTGTTTTAGAAATAAATTATTTTATTTTATTTTTCTTTGAGAGTTCATTGTTAATTCCATGAATGTCTAGCGTATTACACCAATTGCCTGCCCCCTGGTGGTCATATTATAGCAGCTTACAGCCTAAAAACTGTAAGTACTTGGACGTACCATTTGGATCCTTGCAAGATCCTGCACATTCATGGGCTTGAGCTTATTAACTGCCCTCTTTAGTTCAGCCCACAGGTTTTCGATTGGATTGAGGTCCATGGCCTGAGATGGCCACTGCAGAACATAGATTTTGTTCTGTGTGGATTTCTATGTGGATTTGGAGGTATTTGGGCCATTGTCTTGCTTGAAAGTCTACCTACAGCCAAGTCTCAGCCTTGTGGTAGAGGCAACCAGATTGTCAGGCAAAATTGCCTGATACTTTATATCCATTATATGGAATCCATTATACCATTGATTTTAACCAGTGCCCCTGAACCTCTGGAATTAAAACAGCCCCAAAACATGACTGACCAACCATCATATTTCACTCTGGGTATGAGGCACATGCGTTATGCATCTCTGTTTCAATGGTAAACATGCCAATGCTGTATCTGACATTCAATTTTGTCTCAGACACAAGTATAAGTACGTTCTCTGATTGATACCATGTGAAGTCATCTCTCATTGGCCAAAAGAATCTGTTGGGATCAATGAAGCTCATTTTCTTGATGACAGCACCATGCTCTGCATCAATATTATATATAATACCAGGGCCATCGTCATATTCAACAACCCACCACTTTCCAATAACTGGTGAGATAATTACCACCACACCCTCACATTACCATTGCAGCCAAATCAGTGTTGGGAATGACTGTTGTGGGAGTGACAATAGTACAATTCTTGGCTATTAATGGCAAGGTATTTAGCATGCTGAGGCATTTAATTCCAAAATTAAATCTTTTGGAAAATGAATATTTGGAAATCTCAAATGTGTTCTTTTATACTAACACACACAAGAAAATAAACATATATATAATAAAGTCTAGGGTGCCTAAGACTTCTGTATATTTTGTATAAAAGTATATATATATATATATATATATATATATATATATATATATATATACTTATCATACTTATATTATCATACTTACATTACTTGTATTTTGGAGTAAATTTAAGTATTAGATATTTTTTTAGTTAAATAGATTTGTTTGTTTTTTAATTATTTATGTTTTTCTTAAATTACATAGTGAAAGATCAACTCTGATCAACAACAAAAATATTAGATTAAGGGGCAAATTTTATTTTAAAAGGATGGAACATTCAAAATGGAATAAAAACCGGTCCACCATGGCATTGAGTTTGTGACTGCTGCTGGCGAATATTTTACACTGAGTTCAACGATCTTAGAGGGAAAAAGAGTGTGCGATCTTCCGTCACAATCCCAGTAGCAGGTCTTTGGCGCCCTCCAATGGCTACATTTATTAATGCAGGTTCTGCCGTATATCGCACAGGACAAATTCATGGTGGTCTCTCTCACAAGTATCGTTGAGAAAAAGCTAACTGACACACGTAGTAAAATCCATCCATCCATCATCTTAACCTGCTTATCCTGAACAGGGTCGCAGGGGGGGGTGGAGACCATCCCAGCATACATTGGCGAAAGGCAGGAATGCAGCCTGGACAGGTTGCCAGTCCATCACAGGGCACACATGGGCAATTTAGACTCTCTAATCAGCCTAACCTGCATGTCTTTGGTCTGAGGGAGGAAACCGGATTACCCAGAGGAAACCCACATGCACACGGGGAAACTCCACACTGAGAGGCCCCGGCCGACCAGGATTCAAACCCAGAACCTCCTTGCTTGCCGCCGCACGGAGTAAAATAACTAGACGATAATTTAGCTACATGGCAAAATAGAACTATTTCTAGTAGAGCATCTAGAATCAACTTTAGATTATTAATATTAATATGGATATTAAACTGTCATTCAACAGGAATGTAATATGTATTGTGGATGTAAGGAATTACATAACTTTTATACATAGTCCCCCATTTTAGGGGGACAAAAAACATTAGGACAAATTTGCACAAATAGTGTGCGTCATAGTTATACAGCAAGGTGAAGTGCCCTCAAATTGGGTTTTGAGGGATTTGTTTTCATTTGAGTAGAAATACCTCATGAATTCAGAATTTCAGAAATTCATCATAGTGTTTCTGTTTCTGTTCATCACAGCTGTCACATCATCAGTGAAGACAAATGAGCCAGTTCCAGTGTCCATCATACATGCCTAAATCATAACACCTCCACCATGTATCATAGACGAGGTGGTATGCTTTGGATCATGAGCAGTTACCTTCTTTTCCATCACTTTTGTACAGGTTAATACCAATCTCTTCTGTCCATAATACTTTGTTCCAGAACTCTATAGTTTTACTTACTTTGTTTTAGCAAACCTGGACATTCTGCTCTTGAGGCTTACCAGTTGCTTGCATCTTGAGGTGAACCCTAAGAGGTTATGTTGGTGCAGTCTCCTGGAAAGTATAGCTTCCTAACAATACACTAACCAGTTTTGACACACATAATGTTCTGATTATGTCTCTGATTGATTTCCTCTGATTTGTCAGCCTCACCATGGCCTACTTTACTGGCATTGACACTTCTTTGGTCCTCATATTGAGAAACTACAGCAAAAGACTCAAAATGCCAAACATATAATCAACTCTAGACTTTTTGTTAGATTTCTTGTGGATGAACTACTGATGCAACAACATAGAGCTGGGCAGGAAACAGCTATGCAGCCAATTGTCCAATTACTTTTGGTCCTGTGTATGTATTGTGTATAAAAATGACTAAAGTTCCTACATGGATCACCCAATATGGATATAAATACCCTCAAATTAATGTCTACACAGTCTACACTTTCCAATCATATTCATTTCAAATCTATCATGCCGGAGAACAGAGCCAACACAACAAAAATGTTGGCCAAATACTTATGGACCGCATCGTAGTTATATATCATGAATAATTATTTATTAGTAGTATACTGTTAAGTGTAATCTGTGCAAAAGAAGAAAAATAACATTCCTGGTCATAATTTTAAATGACTCGTCATTTATAATTAAATAACTTCCCAAGAGTATCAAGGGGATTCTGTCGGTTTGGCGAGTAGTCTGGTGTTCGGGTGGGTGTAGAAATAACCTCCCATTGGAGTGGATGGTGAGTAAACTGGTGTTGGTGTGGCTAGCGAGCAGTGAGGTTATTGAAGAATCCTTTGGAAAATCCTGCTTTATTAATGCTTGGTAGCTTCATTCAAAACACTTTTTGGAGTTTATTCCTAATTTTGAAAAATTACTTTATTATTCTTATTCTTGTTCTTTACACACAGTCAAGATAGCAGAGAACCGTTAAGCATGTTGCAAGCTACTCCCCCTGGTGGTTGGGTAGCGGTGCTGCAGCGCTCCATCTGTACAGCGGTGACAGACGGCGAGGGGGAGGTAAAGAGCTGGAAGCTCCGATCCTTCATGAGAAAAGAAGAAAAAGAGACCGAGTCACGGCTTCAGTTCTCAAAAGCGGTATCTTCTTGTGTGATCCGTGCCCGGGAGCCCGAGGAGGGGGCTGTGTCAGCGTCTGTATGATGTCCCGACATGAAGGTAGGAGAAGAAAACACAACTCGCTAACGTTACTGTGCCGGAGAAGCGGCCAGCGAGCTGTTAGCATGCTAGCTGCTAGTCAAGGGTTGCCATGTTTGTACTGAGATGCGCTGGATGAAGCTCATGATGGCCGCCGCCATGCAGTTTCCCTCAGGCCGCAGTTTCCCCCTTTGCCCAGGGTCCTTTACCGAGCGAGCTGCAGCTACCGAGCTGAGGTCTGCATGCGACGAATGAGCGCAGAGACGAGGCACAAACATAATGCTAACGTTTCGCGGAGAAACCGTGGCAGCTATCGCCCCAGTTATGGAGAGAGGACTCGGTTTGTATTCTCCGTGATCTCGACACAGGCCACTTTGGCTTGGTTGCTTGTTATTACCGGGTTGAAATCGTGGATCTGCTGCGGCCGTTCAGACCCTGGCCGCGGAGGTGGTGAATGCACTGTCATTAGGGGTGAGGCCTGACGGCGGCCTTCTCACGTAAGAGGCGAGTTAAGCTAGCCAGCTAACGTTAGGGAACTAGTTTAGATGCTAGGTAGTGTTAGGGAACTGGTTTAGCTGCTAGTTGAGGGTTGGAAACTGGTTTAGCTGCTAATTAACGGCAGGGAACTGGTTTAGTTGTTGGCTAACCTTAGGAAATCTGTTTAGCTCGCTAGTTTAACCGGCCATTTGGCGATTGGCTGCTTTACAGTCAGTAACTTAGTTTATTTTTTTTAAACAGAATATGTAATACATCGCGAACTGAAGTTAAATGGTTGTCGTCCGACAGTTTTTATGGCTAACCAGCTGTTTATGTTCGGCTTTATAATGTATTAATGATTCAGATCACCTGTTTCCGCCAGATGAATATCTTACTGGCTGTATAGCAGGCTAACTTACCAATGGCAACGGTGGTTATGTCGTAGCTAACGTTAGCTAGTCTACCAACTGAATGTAATTAGGCGAAGTTACCTGCCTAAATTAATGTGTAATCTGGGGAGACAGTCAAGTTAATCTGTGTGATTGTTCAATGGCTGGTGAAATCGATTATTATTTTTTAAACAATGAGTTCTTTCGGTTAGGCCTCGCCGGTTGCGCTAGCTAACAGTTAGCTCAGCAAACTGCACATAATCTAGTGCTTAGCAATATGCTTCTATAGCGCGTACCTTGCCAAATTAGTCCTGAATGGTTTAGACAGTTTTAACCAGTACTGCTACCTCAGTTAATTAATTGCTTACCCATGGCTGTAGTTTGTCATTTTAACATTTAAAAAAATATACAACCACATTTCTAGGTTGTCTCAACTTGTATATAAGTCCATGTGCTCTGTAGATGAGTGACAATGACTCAGTTGGACAAGCTAATCTGATGGAATCTTGTTTCTATCATTCTTGCACCTACTAGACGATGGGCACATGCAGACAAGGCTACTGGACATTTGAGGTGATGAACTAGCTACACAAGTTTTCAGATGGAGTATTGTGTAGTTCATGCCACCCCAGAACAATGTTTTTTTTTTTCATAACTAGACCTATCCAGTAGCGGAAAAACCCCACCCACAAATAAAGGTTGTAATGTAAAGAGTGTGCAAACTATTCCTTGTTGTGTTTTAATTTAAAATTTTAGTTCCTCTACTTACTTTCAAATGCTCATTTATGAGTCTGGCAGATCATGTGAAAGTGACATTAATGATTCTTTCCCATACTTTTCCAAACAATTTTTTCAAATAAGAGAAAAGTATTGGGCCAAAGTATAAAGTTGTCTTATTGTATGGACATTTGTCCACGCTATTCAAAGTGAGGTCTGTGTATCTGAAAAGGAGAGTAAACCTCATTAAAGATATGATTTTAAAAATGTTAGATACACAATAACAATGGCACAGTAAGTCAAAAGTACATACCAAAATAATCTACAGGAGCCAGAGGCAGACGCTCAATCCCTAGTGTCTGGGTGTAGCGAGTGGTGGGTGTTAAGGTACAGTTAGAGGCAGATGTTTTTACTTACAGGTAGGTGTTCAGGTACAGTGAAAGGTGGAGGCTCAGGCCCAGGGATTGTGGGACAGTTGGAGGCAGGTGTTTAAGCCCAGGTGTTGAGGTACAGATGGAGGTGGATGTTTTAGCCCAGGTGTTGAGGTAGAGATGGAGGTGTATAAGCCCAGGTGTTGAGGTAGAGATGGAGGTGTATAAACCCAGGTGTTGAGGTAGAGATGGAGGTGTTTAAGCCCAGGTGTTGAGGTAGAGATGGAGGTGTTTTAGCCCAGGGGTTGAGGTACAGATGGAGGTGTTTTAGCCCAGGTGTTGAGGTACAGATGGAGGTGGATGTTTTAGCCCAGGTGTTGAGGTAGAGTTGGAGGTGGATGTTTAGGCCTCCAAGTTGTAGCTCCTAGGATCCACTCCAATGAAAGCTAAATTGAGGGTTTTGTGAAAACTGGTTATTTTAGATATGAAAGCTCCATTGGCTCTTCCGGATAGAGTTTTCCTTTTCATTCTGAGTGTCTTGGTCATGGTCCTCACCTGGGTCTCACCCTGGTCACCTAATTAGTTGCATTAGTTAAATGATTTGCAAGCTCTACAGTAGGTGGTTAGTTGGCTCGTTAGAATTGGTATGCAATTGCTGTTTGAGCCATTCAGCATCATAATATGCCCTGAGGGTTTTTCGACACCAGCTTTGACCAGCAAGTGATTGACACCTGGAACAGCAGGAGATTCAGGTCCCCATCCAGATAGAGGCTTCAGTTAAGCCGTAATTAAGAAGGGATTAATTGCTTTGAGTATGAAAATCCTTTATTGGACGAATACAGTTGAACATAGATTGTTTTTCAGTGCACTAAGAAGGCGCAGGACTGCGGATATGCCCTAGGGAAATGTCTGTGAATAAGCCATACACTCAAAGAGGCTGTCATCTTCTGAACTTCCTGCAGTTGGCTAGTTTACAGACAACGTTTTTTGTCTTTGTTTAGTATATTTATTTATCCCTGGTCTGCCTCTATCGGAAAGTTCTCCCAGAAGGAAGATTGTCTGCAGCTCCTTCAGGGTAGACTGCGGATGGTGGGGAAGTTCACTAAACTAGTGGTTCTGAACTGGGGGGGGCACAAAAGGAGATCTCAGGGAGCTGCCAGGGTGGTCTTGAGCCTCAGTCAAAAAACATCAAGACATAGGTTAAGTAATTATTTGGCGAACTAAATGACAGAAATTAAGCGATTCAGCATATATAAAATGTAATTACATTTTAGTTTCTGTAGATATCACTTTCATTTTCTGTTTGCTGTGAAAATGGTAAGGGAAATCTTTTAAAATAACTTTTTATCGGGTTGAATTGATTAAGCTTGACTGTATTGGACTGTGTGCTGATGGAGTCGTGACGATGACACAAGACCGTGTGAAAACAATCATGTGTCCAAAATCACGTGTGAGGAGTACATATGTGAACACTCAATATGTGAACTATTCAAATTATTTCGCTTATAAGATGAGGGCATGAAAAGGTAATCTATGCAATGTTTTATTTTCATATGAAAATGGTAGTTCACATTTGGAAAAAGTCAAATTGTGATATGAAAGCGGGGGCACTGGTATATTTCCGTGCAAAACCACTCGCTGGAGACTCGCTGTGCTAAACCACTCGCTGTGCTAAACCGCTCGCTGTGCTAAACCGCTCGCTGTGCTAAACCACTCGCTGTGCTAAACCGCTCGCTGTGCTAAACCGCTCGCTGTGCTAAACCACTCGCTGTGCTAAACCGCTCGCTGTGCTAAACCTCTCGCTGTGCTAAACCACTCGCTGTGCTAAACCACTCGCTGTGCTAAACCACTCGCTGTGCTAAACCACTCGCTGTGCTAAACCACTCGCTGGAGACTCGCTGTGCTAAACCACTCGCTGTGCTAAACCGCTCGCTGTGCTAAACCACTCGCTGGAGACTCGCTGTGCTAAACCGCTCGCTGTGCTAAACCACTCGCTGTGCTAAACCTCTCGCTGTGCTAAACCACTCGCTGGTGACTCGCTGTGCTAAACCAATTGTGCCAGCAATGTTGGTGTCTCAGGATGGAGTATGCACGGAGCACACATTCAGTTTGTAAATTAATAACCATAATAAACTGCTTGGGCTGTGCTTACCCGTGACTCCATGTAAAACATGTTGTTGTTTTTTTAATAACATTATCTACAAAACGACAGCAGTTTTGCTCAGTATTATTTAAGTGTGAGCCTATGGTATTACTGTGTGATTAACTAGCGGTGATAATGTAAGTTTGCGGTGTTAGTGCGAGTTTACCGTGTTAATGTGAGTTTACATTGTTGAGGCTACTTTACAGTGCCAGTGTGAATTTACAGTATTTGTGTGAGCTTAGTGTCGGTGTGAGTTTACTGTGCTAATGTGAGTTTACAGTCTTAGTGTGAATTTACAGTGTTAATGAGTGAGTGTGAGAGGCCTACAGTTAGAGCTGAGATGTACCTTAAGCCGTAAGTCATACAGCAAAGCCCTTCTTAGAGTTAGGGTGACAGTAGTCCTCCAAAAGCTTCTAGTTCCACTATTTCCATGTTATAAAATGAGTGCTAGCTACCTAAAACAGGCATCACCTGTGCAAGGAAATGGGCTCAAAAAAATAATAATTTGCTCCATTTTTTCCCCAATTTGACGGACGTATACTTGCTGTTATAAAGCTTGTGTTAGAAAGGGGAGGCCCCTCTACTGCTGAGCAGTGCATAATTTAGGCTATTCCTGGTCACTCCGGAGTACAGCTATGGTTATATAGGAACATCCCCTTTAATCTGCAATACACAGTATAGACGGGGGACAGAATGTTCATTGTTCTGTTAAAGTAGCACGTTTAATAATAGTGTTGCCCCTAACAAGTTTTACAGTGCTGCAGGGTTGGCATTTGAATTGTAAATTAAGTTTGTTTGTAAAATTTCAGTGGGACTACAGTTCAGCATGTTGCATTATGGCCATCCATGTGTATGGTGCCAAACCTCATTGGAATTATGACTGGAAGAGAGTGCTATGGTCAGATGAGACCAAAATTGAATGTTTTGGCCATACACACCATGGACATGTTTGGCGGCAAATTGTAGGGGAAGCCCCTCATACGTACTGTCTAATATGGGTGGGTCAAAAATCCCTCCAAATGTCTTCTCTAACCTAATCACAAATTATATGAAGATTTGTGGCTGTCATTTTTTCCGGGGGTGTTTGCACAAAGTATTAAACCAGGGGTGCCAATAATTGTGGAACCTTTTTTCTGGGAAGTAATTCCTTAATTCATTAATAAACTGTTCTATTTTACGCATGTTGTAAAATAAAGTCAATAATTGTATTTTTTATTGTTATTATTATTATTATTATTATTATTTTATTTATAGCACTTTTTGTGAAGATTCATCAGGGGGACCAATAATTCTGGAGCCCAAAGTATATTTGTGTGTTATCTGCAGTTCTATTCTTGTTTGTGTTATCTGTGGGTGTGCGTGCGCGTGTGCGTCATTTGTCATCTTATGTTATTTGTGTATGTGTGTGCGCAACTATGCGTGTGTCTGTCTGTCTGTATATGTACGTGAATGGTGGGTTTCAGAAGCTGAATGGTATTCTCTGTCTTCCAGGTGTCAGCTGTGATGCATGTTTAAAAGGAAACTTCAGAGGGCGCAGATACAAGTGTTTAATTTGCTACGACTACGACCTGTGTGCTTCGTGCTACGAGAGTGGGGCCACCACAACCAGACACACAACAGAGCATCCCATGCAGTGTATATTAACCAGGGTAGATTTCGGTAAGTACCTGATGCACCTGTTCCATGGGGAGCAGTGGCTCATGGGTCGTTCCCGGGGTAAATGGACCCTTTTTAACGTAGACCTCTCAGAACTTTCTGATATTTGATGCTCGTAATGTAACCCTGAAGGAATGACCATTGGTATGCTTTTGTGTGGGGGGGAACACAAACCATCATTAAGAAAATTAGGGACACAGTGTCCATTTTGACAGATTGGATATTTTTTTTTACGTTGAAGGTATACCTATGGTCATTGCTCCAAGGTTACATATGGGTGTCAAATTGTTTAACACACATTAATGTGGTAAATTCACAGACACTGTAAACGTACATTAACACGGTAAACTCGCACTGACACTGTAAACTTACACTAATGCCTTAAACTTGCACTGCCGCCCTAAACTCACATTATCACCGTGAACTCGCATTAATAGCGTAAACTCAGACTTAAATTATCACTGCAACACTGCTATTGTTTTGTGGATGATGTTATTTGCGGAAAAAAGAACATCCATGCACCCCTGGAATGATCTTCATGGAAGAATTATACTGGGCTGCCCGGGTTACCCTCCGCCTTATGAAAGGAGGGCATACTGTCCAAAAACATGGAATGCGATTGGCTGTTTGATGGCACATGGTTTTCTGTTGCCGCAGACTTGTATTACGGCGGGGAGGCCTTCTCAGTGGAGCAACCTCAGTCCTTCACCTGCCCTTACTGCGGGAGAATGGGCTACACAGAAACATCTCTACAGGAACACGTCTCTTCAGAGCACGCCGAGACCTCCACGGAAGTGGTGAGTCCCCATCGGGCTTACGGAACCGCCCGGAACCGCACCCCCACCCCCCCCCCATGATGGTTTCCTCGTCGCTGTCTGGGCATCCGTGTTGGGATAAAACTGATAAATACACCGTGACTTATAGTGCTTGTCATAAATGATTTGTGGTGGTTTGCAGAAATGTAAGATGCGGTGTTCAGAGCTGGGTCACTGTTTAGACTACATGTCTCTGTTTCAGATCTGTCCCATCTGTGCAGCACTACCAGGAGGTGACCCCAATCATGTAACAGATGACTTTGCTGCACATCTCACACTCGAACACAGAGCACCTAGAGATTTAATATCCTTTTAATTCATTTGCGGTTTGCTTGGGTTCTGCTCTCGCAGCTGTGTTTGGAAGTCCACTGGGGTGTTTGTGTGAGTCTAGTTTGTGTGTGGCATATGCAGTGTGTGTGTGCGTGCAGTGTATGCCTTACATGTATAATGTGTGCAGTGTGTGTGGTCTATGCAGTGTGTATGCAGTGTGTGTAGTGTATTCGGTTGTATACAGTGCATGTGTCGTCTATGCAGTGTGTTTGCAGTTTAGCAGTGTGTAGTGTATATCATGCAGTGTATGTGGGCACTGTAGTAGAGAGTATGAAGTGTGTGAATGTGTACGTGTATGCATGTACAGTGAATTCCATAAGTATTAGGACAGTGGTACTATTTCTGTTGTTTTGGCTCTGTACTCCAGCATGTTGGATTTGAAATGAAACCATGAAAATTAGGTTACAGTGCAGACTGTCACCTTTACTGTGAGGGTATTTACAGCCATATTTGGTGATCTGTGTAGGAATTGCACACTTTTTTTATACATTGTCCCCTAATTTTTGGGAAACAGAAGTAATTGGGCAGCTGGCTTCTCAGCTGTTTCTAATTAGTCAGGTAGGCTACATTCCGAAGAAAGTTTTCAGTATCTTGCCTTGATTGGGACTGTAGTTGTGCCAATGAAAGTCAAGGAAGCCATTATGAGACTGAGAAATGGAGGGGGGGCTGTCAGAGACATTGGCAAACAATAGGCCTACTGCAACAGACTGCACTGTATGTAGCTTACTGCAGTGGGTATTGTGTACAGCAGTGGGTATAGTGTACAGCAATAGGTATTGTACTGCAGTGGGTATAGTGTACAGCAATGGGTATTGTGTACTGCAGTGGGTATTGTGTACTGCAGTGGGTATTGTGTACTGCAGTGGGTATTGTGTACTGCAGTGGGTATAGTGTACAGCAATGGGTATAGTGTACAGCAATGGGTATAGTGTACTGCAGTGGGTATAGTGTACAGCAGTGGGTATTGTGTACTGCAGTGGGTATTGGGTATTGTGTACTGCAGTGGGTATTGGGTATTGTGTACTGCAGTGGGTATAGTGTACAGCAGTGGGTATTGTGTACTGCAGTGGGTATTGGGTATTGTGTACTGCAGTGGGTATTGTCCTTGACCTGGCTGCTCAGGATGAATCGAGCGGAGTTCGGCATGTGCGCAGGATGTTTCACCCTGGCCGGGGCCTGGGGGGGCCGCGGGCACGCCGATCCAACATGCACTTTACCAGCAGCTCCACCGGGGGGCTGTCCACCTCCCAGAGCTCGTCCTACTCCCCCAGCAACAGGGAAGCCATGGACCCCATCGCAGGTAAGCAAGGAGGACGCCCTCCCGTGCGAAGTACGCATACCCGCGGCCGCACAAACACACCCTCGCCGTCGTAGGTCCGTCACGACCTCTCTCAGCTCTTTCGCTGCCATGTTGAAATGGCCTGCGGAGCTCATTCTTAGGCCCAGTTAAGCACAATGTGTGCAGTGTTCCAGTCTCTCATTCCCAAAGTGTGTGTGTGCTTTACTGCCATTCTGGAATGTCATCCTTTTAGTTTACTGCCAGGGCCCAGGTCTGACAGTATTTCTCCAGCAGAACCAGATTTTCCTCCCACAGCCATTGTGCTGTGAGCGACAGCAGAACCAGGTCATCTGCAAGCAGATTTCATTTTGTTCCTCCTTCTCATGGTTGAAGCCAGAGGATGCAGATTGCTCCTACGTGATCATAGTGATTTATGTTGATGTTGAACAATGTTGGACACAAGCTGTGGGAAACGCGTTCTTTTGGGTAACTAACTGTACAGGTGGGCTGGTGTGCCAGGACCGTTGGGACAGCGGGTTTGGGTTCCTCCCAGGCTGCATCTGGGCAGCAGAATGGAGATGAGTCTTCGGGCTCAATCGCTTATTTTCGACAAGGTCCGACATCTGTAAGGGCATTCCAACCCATTAAATGTTCCTTCCAGGAGCTAGAAGTAGAAGCTAGGAACTTCCAATCCTTCCTTAGAGCAAGAAAACATCAGCGCAGAAGTATTTTTCTGGAAAGCCTGATGTATAAGTGATCAACCTGTGGATCCGCCTCTCTCCATCTGCCACGTCTATAACTGATGTGCCTTTGAGCTGACTTTTGAAGGAGCCTAATTTGCCTGATTCACGTTTTTCTTGATTTCCCCATCTTTGTTTCTTTTTCTTGCCACTTCTCGTAGCCTGTCCCGATGGGTGGAGCTGGGAGTAGATAAAAGAGAAATGAGAGATTGGAATGATGCCTTCTAGGCATCAGGGTCATTCTTTCCTGGGCGAGGCGATTAATGCTGCATAATTTTCCCTGTCTCTCTTTCCCTCTCTCTCTCTCCCCTCTCTCTCTCTCTCTCCGCCCCCCCTCTCCCCATCCCTCTTTCCCCCTCTCCCTCTCTCTCTCTCTCTCCGCCCCACCTCTCCCCATCCCTCTTTCCCTCTCTCTCCCTCTCTCTCTCCCTCTCTCTCTCCCTCCCTCCCTCCCTCTCTCCCTCCCTCTCTCTCCCTCTCTCCCTCCCTCCCTCTCTCTCACTCCCTCTCTCTCTCTGTGCAGAGCTGTTGTCTCAGCTGTCGGGCGTGCGGCGCTCTGCGCAGCTGAACTCGGCCGGTCCGTCTGCGTCTCAGCTGCAGCAGTTGCAGATGCAGCTGCAGCTGGAGCGGCAGCAGGCCCAGGCAGCGCGGCAGCAGCTGGAGACGGCCCGGAACGCCACGCGCCGCGGTAACCCCGGCAACATCAGCACCAGCGTCACGCAGACCAGCACCAGCGCCAACCCCGCCCCCTCCGACAGCACCCCGCCCTCCTCCCACAACTCCCAGTTCCTCCTCACCAGGTGAGTCCCGCAGCGGTCGTCCGGTCCGATCCCCCCGCGCTGGGTGTGTCGCAGTGAGGTAAGGCTAGTCGTCTGGTAGTCAGAGGGTCGCCGGTTCGATCCCTCCGCCCTGGGTGTGTCGAAGTGTCCTTGAGCAAGACGCCTAACCCCCAATTGCTCCCGATGAGCTGTTTGGTACCTAGCATGGCAGGCTTTTTCCATCGGTGTGTGAGCGTGAGTGAACGGGTGAATGAGAAGCATCAATTGTAATAAGATAAGAGCGGTTGTCCGGCGGTCGGAAGCTTGCAGGTTCGTTCCCCCCCTGCCCTCCCTGGGTGTGTCAAGACAGCGCCCAGGGCAACCAAGACGCCCAGTTCCTCCCCACGAGCCGATCGGCAGCCCATCGCCCTCAGTGCGCGCGCATGCGCCAACGAGAGGCATCGATCGAAAAGCGTTTCGGATAAACGGTCCGTTTACCATCGACCGTTTGCCCTGACCCCTCCTCCCCTCTCCCCCCGCCCCTCGCAGGCTGAACGAGCCCAAGATGACGGAGGCGGAGAGGCAGGCGGTGGAGAGCGAGCGGGCCGACCGCAGCCTGTTCGTGCAGGAGCTGCTGCTCTCCACACTGGTGCGCGAGGAGAGCTCTTCGGACGAGGACGAGCGCCGAGACTTCGCCGACTTCGGGGCCATGGGATGCGTAGATATCATGCCTTTAGACGTGGCCCTAGAAAACCTAAACCTAACGGAGAGTAGCAGAGGCAAGGAGCCCCCCGCCCCTCCTCTTTGATGACATCACACCTCGCAGACAGTGTCCCGTGCTGTAACTGCCAGTGAGAGTGGACAGAAGTTTTTTTTTTTTCTTTTTTTTTCTTTTTTTTTCTTTTTTCTTTTGTTTGTTTGGGTTTGTTTTTTGGTGATTGTAATTTCAGGTGTCACCCTTAATACATTGTGTACATTCATAAGAGGCTGAGTGTGTGTGTGAGAGAGAGAAAAACATATATATATGACTATATAAAAATTGATAATCAATTCCACATAACTAATTTTTTTTTACTTTAGCAGGTAAATGTAGGTAACAGTGGCAGAAGTTGCTCCTGATTTAAAAAAAACAAAACAAAAAAAAACTCCACATTCAGAAGAGGAAACTCCCCATCTCTAATGAAGCTGCTGTCTGTATTTATCAATATTAATAAATAAAAAGTGCTTGGATGGTTTACCATAACTACTGCATGAGGTTGTCGCAGCTCGCATGAGTTTTAATGGCTTTGTCATTAAAAACCCCAAAGCTTTCTTTAACTGTTTTTAAGGGTTACCTGAAAAGGATTTTGAATCAGATATAGTAAAAACAATTGAGGAATATTTTTATTTTAAAGACTATTCTGCACCTACAGTAGCTTCTTAATGCAATGTGTTCATCTCGCGGCAGAAATCCCCCCCCCCCCCCCCCCGTGATGACATCACTGGTCAGGTGACCCCAGTCTTCTGTTTGTCTATGGTCCTCCCAGTCCTGTGCTACCAGGAGGTGGCGCTGTTACCGAACTTGTGAACTGCCACAAAAAAACATACAAACCCAATTTGGAGGCCCCGGTGGAACTCTTGACACAAAAAATATATATATATCAAAAAGAATGGAAAACACATTGCTTCTGACTTCATATATTGTGCTGTTTTAGTGATAAGCTGTTTGAACACCAAATGTAGTTTTACTCATGCACTGGCCCTGCCATTCTCCCCTTCTTGTCCCTTTTTGTTTTTCTTTTCTTTTTGTTTGTTTTGGTTTTTTTTCCCTCTCATTGGTTAGACTCTCTGTGCGAGAGGCACCCCAGGTCCAGGTGTAAGGGGAGGGATGCAGGTGTTTAAAAGAAAGACGTGGTCTGTCGCTCTCTGCTAACAAAGGCACCTTCTATTTATTCTGAATTTTGTCTGACATGATTGTTTTGAACGCCTTGTGATTGAATCATGCCTCCATGCCTATACTCCTGTGTAAAATACGATGAGATGTACATTGAATTTGTGCGTTAACTTTCATAATGGTTGAAGGACATGGGCGGACTTTCTTTTTTTAAATGTAAATTTAGAATACAACAATAAAACCTGCACACAGCTTTTGATGAAACGGAGCACACCTTTCCTGAGCTGCTGTTTGTGTGTCAGCGTGCACGCATTTGTGTTTGTGTGTGTGTGTGTGTTTTTAACTATTCCAGTAGCTCTGCATCTCTGCCTACTAATCAGGGCTTCGTTTGACTGTCGCTTCCTCACGGTTCCGTGTTTGGAGTGTGTGGTAGCGTTTTGTTTGTTTGGTAAAAGATCCACTGTTTGAGAAGAGCAGGTGCTAGTGGAATTATAGTAAGGCCTAAAGCTGACGTGTGCTTGATCAGGTCCTTGCCCTGAATAAGACCAGACATCACAGCGCAAATACTTAAAAGCAGTGTAACGTTTCTGACAGCAGTTTCGTATATCTTCTTAATTTTCAATAATATTACGTCCTACACTGCCAATTTCAATGATGCATGAAAGCACCCCTTTGCATTGCAATATCAGAAGTTGAATGAATGTTTCTTGCCAGCATTATACACCTTTGTAGACTTGTATTTCTGTCACTTTTAGGCCAGGAAAGTTCTCGCTGAATCTTTTGTGTATTTAAGTTGATGAACCTACCTGCCTCGATTGCAATAGCTGTGTGTGGTACTGAAGGACATGTTTGATTAGTGAAAGCAGCAGACATACAGTAGAGCAGGGCTGACCAGGACTATTCCTGAAGATCTTCTGTCCTGTCCGTGTTAATGTCAACCGTAATTTGGCAGACCCGTTTCTACTAATTAGCTGTTGAATGAGTTGCGCTTCGTTACTGTTGGAGTGTAAACCTACAAGATGTTAGATCTCTAGGAACAGGACTGGGCAGCCCTGTCGGAGAGTGTTGTTGGCCAGTACTGTGACACCTGCAGGCTCCACTGCTACCATAGTTCCAGTGGTAGTAAAACGGGTAATAGGTGAGCCGACCGGTAAAACCGCTATTGTGGAGGTGGCACGTGAACTGGAAGGGTGTGTGTAATGCACGTGCGCTCTCAGATAGCAGCCAGGCACACTGACAATGGGGAGTGGTATCTACCCATTTGCGATGAATACTTGAATGATTTAATCGGGCGGACCTTTCCATCCATCGTCTTGTAAGAATTGGCTTTCGCAGGGTCCATAACAGCTGCGGCTATGACAGGCAGTGAAAAAGCCTTGGAGTCTGAAGAGAAGGTATGAAGGTGTAAGTAATTTTAATAAGAGAATACAGCATATTCCACTGCAAATTGGTCCCACAGGATTCTGCATTGAATGCTTTACTCCACTAGAGGGTGCCAGTGAGTTTTTTTCTTAACTGGGCTGTTCTCTGACCAAGTGGTATAGAAGTAGCCCATTAGTAAACCAAATATTTTTTCCAATAATAAAAATATTTCTAAATTACTACATTGGATCATTTCAAAAGTTGCATATCCTTCCACGTTAGTAATTAAATCTATTAAACCAGTGAGCTGGATTGAATCACATATGTTAATCAATTAAAATATAAACCATATTCAAATCCAAATCATACATTCTATGTCAATTGGCTCTTCGAAGCAATTTTTTTCACTGTCAAGTTTCTTAAAATTACATTTTCTGCCAATTAGTTTTATGTCTGGACATGGTGGTGTGGAATAGAATAGCTGTACCAAGCTACTTGTGTTCAGTAGTTAGAAATTAAAAGTTACATGCTCTCAGACTGTTTTTATAGAAATACAGACAACCCCCCTGTCCATACAAACGTGTGGTTAATCTGTTCAAAAATATCAGATTTATTTATAGAAAATATATCGCCGTTTTATCAGGTCCTTTTATGTCCAGAGAACCCCAGTTTTGTCCCTTGAGGAGACAATCATAACCATAAGAGCTTAACCCTAACTCCCAGTACAGTAGATCTAATGTCACGGCCAGAACCATCCGCATTCTGCCCGTACGGCTCTTGCTGTGACATGCCCACACTTGGTTATAAGCGTAGCCCTGCAGCACGCTGACCTCCCCTCTCGGTGCTTTAGGAGGGGACAGGGGGCAGGGGACAGGTTCTCACTGGCTCTTTGTTTGCCGACGTTGGCCTCCAGCTTCTCTGCTATTTATTTTAGTCCAATCGTCTTAAAATTCCACTCTCCCTCCCCTTTGGAACAGAGAGAAGTTCAGCCGTAGAGCTACATAATCTCACAAAACCACAGCCCTCATCCTCCACAGAACTCCGGCTCCATAAATAAACTGTGGCGGACACTGGCTTCTACTGACGCATTGTCTCTCTGGGACGCTGGCGCACCCTGTGGCAGAGGTGGAAAGTCCAGTGGTCAGAAAGTAGGAGTCTCGTGGTGTGCTTCTTCCACTGCTGAACTCAACCAGCTAATTTTCACACAGCCTCCTGACTGAAGGACTATGCTTATTAGCAAATGTGTGTAAACTTTCATCATGTTAACTGGACTGTACGGCCTTTCAAACAACACCTAGCTGTGGTCTTACAGAGAATTAAACCTCAAGACATACTACCATCATATATTTACACTTCAGAATAAAAAAAATTAAAAATCACATTGCACCAGTAAAGAAAATCCTTTTTATTATTTTTAAAAAAGTTTATATTCTGGAACTCGCTCAGACCCATGCTACAGCAATCTGGCAGGTCAATGTGGCGGATTAGAAATACTTAGGATAACCACAAATCGTCTTGAATCAGAGATTTTACAAATGCCGGTGGAGTTCATTTGATTTTCCGCCAGGATATCCGGCACATTCAAGAGTCTTTGTCATGAACTACTTACTGGAAATTGTATGATAAATGCATCAATAATGGCCCACTCCCTACTCACACAGGATGCGTTTTATCGGAAGAGCTCCTGTAATGTAATTTTAGTCATTGCGTGGGTAACTGCAGCAGAGCATTCTTACAGGATGAAGGAATCCTCGCTTTTTCACCCCCAGTCGCTGACCTTGTCCCTGGATATGAATGGGGCGCATTGTCAGGAATGGGGTTTGTCCTGCTTTATCAGGAATTCCTTCCTTTCAGACACATTAATTTCAAATGGAGAGTCCTACACAGTGTGCAAGCAATCTTAACAAATATGGCTACACGTGAAAGTCAGCTCATGCATTCGTTCGATTTGCGTCTTCAGAGAGCTTTTTATTCTTTGGGTAAATTGAACTCCACGCAGGGGTGGTTGAGTATATGGAATAAAAAATAAAAATAAAACTATCAAATCACTTTCTGTACAAGAATAACTTTTTATGTCTATTTATAGGGCATTACTATGATCTAAGGACATCTCTATTGGACTGAAAAACCACTGGCAATTCAGCTTAAATTCAGATCTGTAAAAATGATGAATGCTGAGGATTTATACGGGATTAAAACCACAGGAGTAGTAAGAAAGCATTACAGTTACAGACCATATTGGGGTAAAACTAGGCCTGTGCGACTGTGGATGTAATAAGAACACATCTGTGGTGAGGACCCCCCACTGTGGGACCCTGGAGAGGCAACAAAAGATAAAAATTCTGATAAATTAACTAATTTCCTAACACCAAATGCAAGCTACTCTACTTGGACAGCCAGTCAAGAGTCAGAACAAAACAGTGTCAAAACACGTCTAGAAACTATTGGATATTAGAGAAAATTTCTATTGCTAGAATTTCTTAAATATTGATGGTAATGACGAACAGTGTGCCCAAACAATGGTCAGGTTTAAAAACGCCAGTTAAATGTGTGCAGCCAGTAAAATGCACCGTTGTAGTCTGAAATATAAATATGGAGTCTAGAAGGTAAGAAGCTGCTCACATCATTGTTGGGTTCAGGACTGGCTGCGACAGCTTTTACTGCAGTCACTATGAACCAGTTTAAAAAAATCTACGGGTGCACATAAAAATACAGACAATTAAAATAAACACAACACAAAGCAACAGACGAGACATCACGGAGTTTTGGCATTCTTTGTAATTTTAATTCCCATAATTTAATTATTTTAAATGCTGACAATTTTCACCAAAATTAAAGCCAAAAAAAAAACAAAAAAACAAATACAGTACATTATATATGCAAATCATAAGAGTTTTGTAAGTATACAGCCCGGAATTCTCACAGACGTTAAAAAATAAAGCAACAACACGGAGCTGCGTTAGGGCAGAACGGCACAGACTACAGAGCTGTGAGCTCGGCATCACCTCTACTAGACAACTCAGACTGAGCACCACGATACCCATCAGGGAACAACTGGACAACGCTGTAGAGCGGTGGCTCCCGACCCTGTTCCTGGAGAGCTGCAGTCCTGTAGGTACCCGTTTCAAGGCCAACGAAGCACATCTCGCTCAGCGGTTAGCTACGAGATCTCGCTGAGCTGCTAATTAGTCGAATCAGGCGTGCCAAATTAGGCTTGAAACGAGAACCTACAGGGCGGTGGATCTCCAGGAACAGCGTCGGAAAACGCTGCTGGAGAGTCACGATTCAACGTCACTGAACCCTGACTTCACAACACCAAAACCTGGAGATGAATTGGCTGCTAGTTGCTGAACGACTGAATGAAATGGTTTAGAACTGAGGTGAACAGTTCCTCCATGCCTGTGAGGGACGTCTCTACATCACAGGCGGTTGGCATAGATTATCATCAAGTGACTATATTAATACTCCATCCTTCTCTGTCAGCGCAACATCCGTTTGAGACTGGGGGTGCGTTAGCGAGCCAGAGACGATTCGCTGCACCCCTAAGTGACATACACAGCGCCCCTTGTGGACGACACCCCACACTGCGCCAGGACCTGCTCATTGCTATAGAAACCAACACTCAATACAAAATAAAAAGTCCGTTAGGACAATTCAGGATTAAGTGTTCTGTTTTTGTTTCGTTTTTTTTCCATCTTCGAGCAGAACGCTGAAAAGGCGCAATGGGAGGCGTCTCCTCTCCTGAGCTCCTGGTTTAAAAGCGCACTGCAGCGACTGGGAAACAAAATTACAAAGTGCTTCGTATTGAATTCAAAAAATAAAGACTGGTCTATCGGCAAGCACACACAGGCTCCACACAACTAAAGACGGCCTAGTATCAATCACTCAGGTTCAGTTCAGATATGGTAGAAAAATATAGTCAGATGGAAATGTATCTATTTAATATTTACTGAAATGCACCCATACTCATCAACTTTAGTATTAGACGCCAATAGTGAAATGGTTAGTTGTTACTACAAAAGAAAACAAAAAAAGTAAAAATGAAACGCGTTTTATTCTTGCACTTGTCAATCGTTTTCTCTCATTGGCATCTTTAGGCAACGGTTTGAGCTACACTACTACACAGTTACTACATAGTTACTACACAGTTGCATTGATAACACCACTGCCTACTGTACACAACACAAAGTATAAACACAGCTTTACAAGGCCATGGGAAAGATATGTCCAAACAGGAGAGAGAATGAACATGAAGCCACGATATCAGAAAGGCCTGGGCTAGTGTTTTATCAGAAACGCTCCGTTTGTAGTCCGAATTAGCACTCTTGAGGATCAGGAGACTTCACTCCTGTAACTGGGGGGGTGATTCTGCTGGCCATTCCAGGCTGTGCCTGCTGATATCACACAGGACAGTGGGGATATGCTGATATCACACAGGACAGTGGGGATATGCTGATATCACACAGGACAGTGTCTCACTAAGGGGATAATGCTGGTATCACAAAGTACAGCTGCTCACTGTGAGGATATGCTCATATCGGACAGGACAGTGTCTCACTATGGGGATGGGAATAACACTCAGGACAACATCCCGCTGTGGGGATATGCCGACATCACAGCAACTCACTGTAGGGATATGGTGATATCAGAGCAATTCACTGAGGGAATATGTTGATATGAGAGCAATTCACTGTGGGGATATGCCGACATCACACCACACAGTAGCTCAGTGTGGGGATATGCTGACATCACAGCAACTCACTGTGGGGATATGCGGATATCACAACTAACTGTGGGGATATTTCTGATATCACAACTCACTGTGGGGATATGCTGTTATCACACAGCACAGTAACTCACTATGGGTATATGCAGTTATCACACAGCACAGTAACTCACTATGGGGATATGCAGTTATCACACAGCACAGTAACTCACTGTGGGGATATGCTGATATCACAGTAACTCATATGCTGATATCACACAGCAGAGTAACTCACTGTGCGGATATGTTGGCCCTCCAGGTAAATGTCACTCCTCATGCAACTCCTCTGCCACTACATGGCCATATTACCAGTCTCGGTCACATAGCTAGTGCCACCTGGGGGTTATGAAAAATGACGTAAAAGTGCCTTTTCAGTCTGACGTCCCAAATGAAGGAACCCGTTTTCAAAGCCTGTTTTTAGCCTACGATAGATGCTACAGTGGAAGACCGAGCAGAAATATCAGGCAGCAGGAAACCTCAGACAAAATGTCCGTAACGGAGGAAACCAGAGCCACAATGGGCCCCTAGGGAGACACGCACGCACACCTTCCTGTCCACACGAATACAGGCCAACCGGCCTCACCAGGCCTCTCTGTTCCATCAACACGATTCTCACTGGAGTCAGCAGCTGGGTCCTGACAAACAGAAACCCTGGGGAGAAACACACCTGCACACACATTCCACTTGTGGGGTAACACACCCAGAAACACATTCCACCTGTGGGGTGACACTTACAAGAACACTTGCACACATCCACACAGGCCTGACCACACACATACACACACACACACACACACACTCTGTATCTCCTAGATTTGGGAAGCCAGTGTTCATAGGTACTTTTCCAGGAGCGCAGATGGAGAAAGATTCGTCTAGGTCTTTGGTAAAATGATTTAAAGGGCAGAAATGCGTTTTGTAGGGTCCACCTTGCACCAGCTGTCTGATGCTAACCCGCCATCTCCGCCCACACCACCCCTGTGGAAACTGCACAGCATAACATGAAAGAACTGGCTTGCACTTGATGAAAAGGCTCAATTCAAATATCAATTCAATAAAATGTGAGCGTGTGCGAGTAATTGGTGTCAGTGTGCGAATATCAATGTGTGTGAGAGACCGTCTGCAAGGCAGATGTTCTGGGTCAATGTTGCCCCCCCCCAGCTTACATGCGTGACTGCAGAACTGCATCATGCGACACACCATGTGGAGGCCCTCCCTTAAATGAAAAAACTGAGCCAAACAAAAGGGAAAAAACACGGAGGAAAGTATTTACAGTAGAAATTACAGTATAATACAGTATTAAAATATGAAATCCATCTTAAAACACACATACCCCTTGCATACCTCTTTTACGGTTTGTGGTAACATTGCTGGAAAAACTACAATTACAGTACTGCATCACACCCAATTACTCCCTCTAACCCAAAGGTGTGGAGTCGTACCATTACCATGGCAACTGGCATGGAGGGCGGGGCCATCACACAGGAGATGATGTAATATTTACAGCTGCTTCAGGGCTACTACACTGTTCAGTACAACAGCAAGAAAACTGATTAAATAAGTATATGCATATATTATCTATATATAGCTGCAGTATGTGCCATGTCTGTACGTCTATGAATGTGTGCACACGTGTGTGTATAAACGCACAACCTTGTTAACTGTATTACTTTAATTGAACCCTTTCATTTTAGTCTACACACACACTCTCTCAGACACTCAGACACTCAGACACACACACACACACACACACACACACACACACTCTCTCTCTCTCTCTCTCTCGCGCTCTCTCAAACACACACACCCATTCTAAATGCTGAATCACAACTCGCACACTTAATGTTGTCTGTACAGCAGAGAGATCTGGAAGATTAAACTCATTTGGTGTGCACCGCGTTTCTTATGCAGAGACCAAGAGAATAAATAACAGCTGAAATTAAAAACAAAATAAAAAATACAGAAACCGAATATTCTGGAGGTTTTTCCAGGTAGCGTGTGATCCCACTCTCTCATTCTCTCTCCTCCCTCGCTCCCTCCCTCCGCAGGCGAGGGGCTCAGACGAAGGGCAGGATGCCGTACACGAACAGCGCCATGACCGCGGCGCTGAACAGCCCGGCCACTGGCACCGTGACGAACCAGGCCAGGAAGATGTTCCGGAACAGCCGCCAGTCCACCGCCTTCTTGGACCGGATCCAGCCTACCGCCACCACTGAGCCCACCTGGTCACCGTGGCAACAGGAAGGCAGACCATCAGCCGCAAGAACTGGCACGCGACACACACGCATATGTGCACGCACGCAAACACGCATACGCGTCCACACACACACACACACAAACACTCACGCGCACGCACGCACACACGCACAAACAGACGCAAACACGCACGTATGTAGGCACACACACATACGCACGGACACATGCGCGTATGCAGGCACGCGCAGGTTAGTGAGGCAGCAGATTAATATACTGCAGTATGAGTTACTAAAGGGAGGTGGATTACCATCATTATCAGCACAACTGCGCATTTTGCTGTGCTGCAGTTCACAGCTGCACCCCTAAGGCACAAAATGGCTGCATCTGTGCACACTGGTGCACACTGTTATTGCATAACTTCAGTGGCTCTAATGCGTAACAGTAATGGAAACAGACACATGTGCGGTGATATTTCCCAGGATGCTCTACGCTCTCCAGAGGTAGAGCAGCAGGTGGGGTGAAACGGGAGACTGAGCGACGTGGGGGGGGGGGGGGGGGGGGGAAGGGGGGCATCTAATTCTGGAGGAGGGGTCAAGATGTGGGTCTGGCACAGAATGTGAAGTGCGTTCCAGGACTGGGGACCTGCTGATAATGTTGCTACAGCGTTGCTGATACGTTGTGGGAGCACTGGATTAGCACTGACAGCTGCTGGATGAGCAAATCACTGCTGACAATGTTGCTACAATGTTACTGATATGTTGTGGCAGAGTTGGATTAGCGCTGACAGCGTCTGGATGAGGATAAACAGGCTCAAGTGCCAAGACTGCCATTTTACTAACTGTACTGTGGATAAGTCAATCCCCTCCCAGCTCTGTCTTTGGAAACCACACTGTGTGTGGAGATGAACAACCTGGGCACTGAGTTGCTTACCCTTAACCACACACACCTTACGCCTGCTGTCAGCCACACTACAGGGTTAAACACAACATAACTAAGCCACACACACCTCACACCTCACACCAGCTCGCATTCACCCCTAGCGTTAAACCAAGCGGCCAAGACCAAACTTTGTTTTTGAAGCATTAAAATAAAACAGTTACTATAATATTGTTAAAAGAAATTATATTGGATGACATGATCCCCATGTGCCGATTTAAGTTGATTTGTCATTTGGACAACATTTTAATATTTTGTGGACTAATAAGGAATGCTTCAAAATGGTTTTCAAAAGCCCAAAGTCAATGGGTGACCCTATTTTTTCCCCAGTCTATGCATTAAACACCACCAGCTTTTAACCACATGCCTTAAACCGGCCGTCAGCACAGCATTACTGAACCAAACACACCTCACACCAGCCGGCAGCTGTCACTAGAGGGTTAAACACAACACAACTCCCAACACAAAATTATCAAAACAATCAATGTTAGTTCATCAGGTTTAAGAAATGGAGATAAATGGTTTGATTATGAATTGTATTTTTCTATTTTTTTCTATCAGTGATGTCACTTGGGCATTTTTCCCCTCGAATTTTGTCACGAGTACCAAGTATCAACATGATCACATTTGCAGCACCTGCTTTAACTTAGTAACGATAGAAGATCCCAAATATAAGAGCACTTGAATTTGGGCCTCCATAACTTTTCATTACACAGGCATGCGAGTGCAAGTAAGCACAGCCGTGCTGTGTGTGTGTGGTTGTGTGTGAGTGTGACTGACTGTCGACACCGGTGTCCCCACAAGGGTACAAATACAAGTGTGTGTGTGAGTGTGACTGACTGTCAACACTGGTGTCCCCACAATGGTACAAAAACAAGTATGTGTGAGTGTGACTGACTGTCAACACTGGTGTCCCCACAATGGTACAAAAACAAGTATGTGTGTGAGTGTGACTGACTGTCAACACTGGTGTCCCCACAATGGTACAAAAACAAGTGTATGTGTGTGTGTGTGTCTGAGACAGAGGAAAAGTGCACAACTGATTCACCGTATGGGAGTGACTCTAGAGAAGCAGTGGCACTGAGCGCTGATCAATGCTCAGCTGTGCTGCACACACCAGTACCTTGCAGTGAGTCGAACTTATTGGGATGCCCACATTTGAGGCAACAAGCACAGTTAGAGCACTCATTACTTCAATGCAAAACCCACTGTGAAGAAATGGAAACAGACAGAACAAACAGGACCAATGAGAGGGAGTAGAGGGGAACCACATGCAACACAGGGGCGGAGCCGCAGGCGGCCAACGGGAGGCCGGCGCCCAGCTCCGCCTTCTTCTCACAGATGACCAGGAAGACACCAATCCTGTCAGGGCAAGGGGGGTGAGAGCACAGACCCCCCTGAGGTTTCTGGGAGGGGGAACTTACGGCCAGGGGGGTTAATGGGATGGCAACTGACTGTCTTGCCACTGGTTTACCCAGCCTCATATCATACAGGGCAGTTAGGGGAAAGAAATGGCCTGTTCGCCCCCCACCCCACAGGGCAACGTGGTCTCACCCCCCAGTAGCGCGAGCCGGGAGCGCGGGCGGCTCAGTCACGTGACTCAGTCGGCCGGGTCAGGTGACTCGGGCATACCTTGCAGTGTGTAGTACTGATTGGGAGTCCAATATTGGAGGCGAACACAACAGTGAGCGCCGATGCCAGTTCAATAGTGAATCCACTGCAGGGAGCAACAAGAAATAAACCTTCACAGTCACTCCTAACACTCATCATTGCTGGTCACATGCAACACCAGCTTACCACCGGGGAGAGAGAGAGAGAGAGGAGACAGAGAGAGAGAGATGAGAAGAGAGATGAGTGATGAGAGAGAGCGGAGGAGAAATACAAAGAGGGATCAAGTAGAAGAGAGAAAGAAGGGAGAGAAGAAAAGAGAGAATAGGGTTAGCAGGCAGAGCAGGAGAGAGGAAGAGTGAGAGAGAGGCAAATGAAAGTGAACAGAAAGAGGAGAGCATGTCTGGTCTTTGTCACCAATAAATGTGGAGTGTGTATGGACAGTTGTTCACGTCATTCTTTCAAATAGGTGTGCGCACGTGTTTGTATTACACGTGTGTGCGTACAGGCCTGTGCCTCTGCATTAGAATAAGGGTATGTGTGTGTGCTTTCCTCTCGGGGCATGTTGACACGGTGAGATGTGGCTGAGTTATCAGGCCTGACCCCTCGGTGACCCCGTAGTCAGTTCCCATCAGGGATGTTGGCTGGCTCCTCGGGGGGGGTGGGGGGGGGGGTGGTGCAACTGAACTGACCTCTTCCTGGATACAACACGCTATCGGGCTTGGAAGCAGCAGAGATCTCCCCTTGGTTGAAAGTGGGGAGTGCTGGAAGGAGAAGACCCTGGCTGGCCTTCTCCACTTCCCCCCTCCTGAACCCGTGAAAACAAGTTTTGTGCGCTATTGGAGAGGACTCCCGCTGCCGCATTCAATCTCCCAGAATGCCGAGGGAATGCGCACTTCCTGTGGCCGTGTGAAGTCTCCGCCAGGCCGCGGCGTCGGGGCACGGACCCTAAATAAACACTGCTGGCTCCCACAGTCCAGCTCCCTCCCAACGCCTGACCGAGAGGGAGCAGACCCCGTGTGTGTGTGTGTGTGTGTGTGTGTGAGTGTAAGAGAGAGTGTGCACGTGTGTGTAAGAGAGAGAGTGTGCCTGACCTGTGTGTGTGTGTGTGTGTGTATGTGTGAGTGTGTGAGTGTGAGAGAGAGAGAGAGAGACCTGTGACCTGTGACCTGCCTGACCTGTGTAGGCATGCATGTGTGAGTACTGTACGTGTGTGTGTGTGTGTGTGAGAGAGAGAGTGAATGTGCCTGACCTGTGTAGGCATGCATGTGTGAGTGTGTACATGGGTGGTGATGTCCTGCATGCATTTCCCAGAATGCCGAGGGGCGGCCAGAACGTGGCGTGCAGGTGGACCTTACCTCGAGGGTGTGATGGGGGTCAGGTCCTTCCCCATGGTCTGAATCACCCTGCGCCCCCAGACCCACAGACCAGCACAGATCCCCAACCCCCCGTACAGCAGCAGCCAGATGGGCGTGGTAGCATTCTGCATCACCCCGCCCTGTTCATAGATCATCCACAACGCCACCAGGGGGCCAATAGCGTTACTGCAGTGTGGGAAGAAGAGAAAGAGACATTTAACATCACAACAGATCATCGCGGGCACTTACGCTAACAAACACAAACCTACAACAACACAGACACCAATACACACACATACAGCAATAAAGCAACACACAGACACACCTAGAGCTTGCCCCAGACTGGGTTGAATGTTACAGGTGTGTATAAAGGTGGCTTCAGGTGCCTGTAATGGGCCTCAGGTGCGTGTAATGGGCCTCAGGTGTGTGTCATGGGCCTCAGGCGCGTGTAGCTGGCTTCACGCATGTTTAAGAGGCTCCACGTGTGAGTGGCAGGGTCCCGGGCGGCGCACCTGACGTCGTTGCCTCCGTGGGCGAAGGAGCCGAAGCAGGCGGTGAGGATCTGCAGGAAGTGGAAGAGCAGGAAGACCTGCGGCTTGTCCTTCTCCTCCTTGTCCTCGTCGGCGGGGTCGTCGGCGGGGTCGGGGCCCTGCATGGGGCCGGCGGCCAGCTTCATCTCCACGCCGCCCTCCTCGGCCTCGATCTCGGCCTCGGCCACCGCGTTGCAGTAGCTGGAGTAGCTGTCGTAGCGCACGCGCTTCTTGGAGTACGACACGCTGTCGCCCACCAGCTTCTCGCTGTCCTCCGCCGCGGTCTCGCTGCGCAGCAGCGGCTGCACGGGCATGCCGCAGATGGCCGCCGTGTAGCAGGTGTAGCTGTTGTTGCGGCGCAGCGCGCGGTAGTTCTCCACGGCCGGCCGCTGGCCCTCGGCGTCCAGGCGGCCCAGGTGGATCTTGTGCAGCAGGTCTTTGTAGAGGCCGGAGTCCTTGTGCACGGTGTGGTACACCTGCCCGTCGCTGCGCACGTGCCCGTCGAACGAGAAGCTGCCGTTGGACACCGGGGACTTCAGGCAGCCGTTGGTCATGGAGTGGGTTCTCCCTGGTGGGGTGGGGAGGGGAGGGGAGAAAGCGCGTTTGAGCGGAGGAGGAGAGGGGGAGAGAGTGGTGGAGAGAAAGAGAGAGGGAGAGAGAGTGGGAGAGAAAGAGGGAGAAGGAGAAAGACAGACAGACAGGGAGGGAAAGAGAATGTGCGGTTCAGCAGAGGAGAGAGTGAGAGCAGGAGAGAAAGAGTGTGAGAGAGAGGGGAAAGAGACAGAAGCAGGGGAGAAAGCGAGGCAAGAGTGGGAGAGAGAGAGAGAGAGAGAGAGAGAGAGAGAGGGGGAGAGAGAGTGGGAGAGAAGGAGACAGAGGGGGAGAGAAAGCGAGAGAGAGAGAGAGAGAGGGGGAGAGCGAGTGGGAGAGAAAGAGACAGAGGGAGAGGTCAAGAGAGAGAAAAGAAGGGGGGGGAGAGACAGCAGGGGAGAAAGAGGGCAGAGAACAAGAGAGAAAGAGAGGGAGAGCGAGAGGGAGAGCAGAGGGCGGAGAGTGTGAATGGCAGAGGGGAGAGACCAAGAGACAGAGGGCAAGAGAAATGGGGACAGAGAGAGTGGGGAGAGAAAGTTTCCCCTGCAGTCCTACCATAGACCCGCCCATTCGGCAGCACTGTGCCTCCATTGGCCAATCCGCTGAGCTCCGCCGAGGCTTCGGCGGCTCGGCCAGTCAGAGGGACCGCAGCATCGTCCCCGCCCTTCGCCCCCGGCAACTCCTTAAACACCGGCACCTCCTCCTCCTCCGGGATCTTATCCAGGCTCTCGTCCGAAATCCGGGACAAGGCCTGCTCCTTCTTCAGCCGACCTGGACACCACATCCCAAAGTACACCAATAAAAACCCAGGTACGGCACCCCTGAACCAGAGCCCTTAAACGCAGGTACTGAACCCCCACCCGTAGACATGGATGCTATCTCACTACCTGCACACGTAGAGGAATATAGAGATCAGAGAGTCAACAGATCAACACTTTACCTGCTTCTTCATAAAAAAATATACAGTACCTGGAGGAACAGGCTGATGGTAAAATTTGCCTTGAGTGACATTGAGATGATAAAACATGCCTGACAGGGATCTACAGTAAGCTTTTTGCCAGACAGCATGCTGCCCCTGGTCTGGAAAATTTAGCAGCACATTGCCAAATGGAGCACAAACTACATGATATGCAATTTCTGTTTTTTTTTTTTTAAATGACACATTCAAAATTGCTAAGGTGAGTTATTTATAAGATAAGTTAGAATGTTTTATTCAACATTTCGCCCTTTTTACAATACTATACGCAGTACTCAAGTTCAGTGCACGGCACGGGAAAGGCTGCAGTCCGGGCGGGAAAGACGTTTCGGTCTGCCACGCACAAGTTAGACCACACCATCGCCATCATCCATGACAGGTTGTGAGGAGGTATGATTATCTTTACATTAATATGGAATTTAAAAAGTTAAATCTGTGTTTCCCTTAACGCCAAATAGTGGTTAGTATCTGAAGAAACGTGCACGAGTCGGTAATGGGGGCTAATGTTTATATGCAGTTAGAGCAAGTGGCCAAAACCGGGCTCCATTTAAGGCTCATTTCCTGGTCTTGTTGAGATACGCTGCTCACTAGTGCCACCGTGGTTGGCTCCAGAATACAGCAGGCATTTCAGTCACCCCTTTCAAGGCAAGTCAATGGCAACAATACGGTAAAAATACACAAAAATGTGCACAAAAATCTGTTTTTTCTTCATGTAATGCCTCCCCATGTGCCAAAGTTATTGTGTAATTAGGACAATACAGGAACACTTTGAGGATGAATCAGGGACAGTCCGCAGCACCGCGGAGTCACTCTCTCACGCACTTAGTGAAAGAGCCATGCCCATATAAGGGCTTCCAGTTTCTCTCCTGTGCTCCAGACATTGCAACATGGTGCCGCCCATAAACTTTACTTCTATGGTTTCAAAACATTCTTCACAAGGCCATGGACTGGCTTTTCCAAGTAGTTTTATTCACCTTTGTTTTGCTAGTTTTCTGACAGATGTTTTCATGATTTATTAATGGTGTCAAATGTTTGTGTTGCCGTATAAGTTTATACATTTTTTTTTTCTTGCTTTGACTCATGTACAATTACATGTTGCTCATCATATCTGTTATGCGTGGGAACTAATAACATTCAATTTCATTCAATTGTATTTGTATAGCACTTTTAACAATGCAAGATTGTCACAAAGCAGCTTTACAAAGAGCCCACACCTGAGACCCTCTCAGAGCAAGCCTCGGGTGACAGTGGCAAGGAAAAAAAACTCCCTGACTAACAGGAGGAAACCTTGAGCAGAACCAAGCTCAGAGGGGGAGCCCATCTGCTTCTGGCTGGCACTGGGCAAACAGTGAGTTAAACAGCAGTATTAAATATAGCAGGTTATCTGGAACAGGGGTCAGGTTGTTAAGCTACAGCTCCAGGCCAGAGCTCTATCCTCTGTTATCCACAACCGAATACCATCGATAAACTATCATGTTATTCATGTTGTAACAATATGTGTGTGGAACATCACCTGATAAGCATCCATTTCCATTGGTCTGTTTACGTTTTGCTCCATTATTCATGTGAACCGTGTTGAAACGTGTCCCGTCTGACAATGGACATTAAATAAACATCAACCTAACGAAAGGGAGCAGCACCTTACTTTGGCAGCAGTGTACTCGTTTCGGTGTAGACTACACAACATGTAAAGAGCAACGGTCTATAGGCGATTAATCCACAACAGAGACTCCACCCAATTTCTAAAAGTGAAAATGCAGTTAGCTTGCCTAACTCCGTTGGTGCGGTGAAGGACTGTGAGATTTTTACATTCAGTCTCATATTTTTACCTAAAAAACAGACTGAGGAACATTTCAGATATTTGTCCCTGGAGTTTCTAAAACAGTATTTGCCAACGTGCATGTTTCCTCGGAAGAATGTAAAAAGGTGAGACATTTGCATTTTACTGCATTAACAACTCCAGGAGCACATATACCTACAGTATATGTAAAAGTTGGTCTGAACACTGTTGTCACAATATATTATTCTGTTTTAGCTCAAGTATCCTCACTACTGTCAGATGATCTTCATTACAGACCAAATAAAAGTGGCCCAAGTGTATCCTTGATATTCCTTTGGCATGGTCTATTGCTTCTATTGATTTCTCTTACTCTAGGAAACAGTGGAATTGGCTGCATCTGGGTGACTGCAGAATACTGTACACTGCACTAACATTTTATGGTTTAACATATTTATTTGGGCAGCGAGTCGTCAAATTTCACACAGCGAGTGGTCAATGTGTGGAATAGCTTGCCAGTGCATGTAGTGGAGGCAGAAATACTGGGGGTTTTCAAGACCAGGCTTGATATGGTGTTAGATACCATTTTGCTTTTAGGCAAACTAGGCAGCAGAAAAAGGCAAGCATTGCTGGGCTGAATGGCCTGTTCTCACCATTACCGTATGTTAACAATGTTATATAGATATATGTATTTGACATTCAGAAGATTATTTTATGTTGGCAATTAAAAAGTTAAATGTGTGAGTGGATGCCCTATTTGCGGATGAACCATAATTTCCCAACTTAGATTTCCATAACTGGCTATGAAACAAGTTTCAGAATAATTACTTTAACCGTTTTTTGAATCAATCCATGGATTTGCTCCGCAGTATTTAAATTACACTATACTCAGGCATATACTTGCTGAGTCCTCCTTTGTCTTTGCTGTCACTGCTACAGAAACAAAATATTATGGCGAAGCTGCCTTCAGTGCATATAGACCAAGACTCTGGAATTCCCTTCCAGTGGATTTCTGGGCAGCTGAATTTGTACAAGTTTTCAAACAAATACTAAGACTTACTGTATGTAAAAGCGACATTAAAAAGGTAACCATTTCTTTTTAATGCCGGTCTGTCCATTTTATCTTGTGCTCCAGGTAATTATTTTTACGGATAGATTTTTATTTCACATTTTGAACATGCCTTTTTGCCTTTACTCCTATTTTCATAGCTGTATTTGCATTTTACCTTGAATTCCATCCTTTTGTAAAGCACACTGAACTGCGTTTTATTGGATGAACTTTGCTACACAAATAACGTTTTGTTTGTTATCGAGTGTGAAATCATGCAGTAATTACGGCGTTTGTGAAAGTTTATATTTGCCCAGCAAAAACATCTTGGGGACGCATTTTCATTTTGAGTGTGAAACGGTGTGGCAATGGCAGCGTTTTTGCTAAAGTAAATGTAGTTTCCACCCAGACAACAGCTTCGGCCAGCCAGAGGCTGCAGCTGGATACTGCAGGAACTCTGCCTGGAGCAACAGGCTGGTTACCGGTGACAAAACTGGTTTTATTAGCAGCCACTGACCTGCAGTACTAACACACACTCAGTACACAGCCTGGCCAGGGGGCGGGACTTCCACTGATTGGTTAAAACTTCTGATTGACAGAAGAGCTGTTGTGTAGTGAGCCGTTGGCCCAATGTACTGTAGCACTGTAGTGAACACAGGGGAAAAGACTGTGTCTGTGTCTGTGTCTGTGTCTGTGTCTGTGTCTGTGTCTGTGTCTGTGTCTGTGTCTGTGTCTGTGTGCGCGTCACACCCACTTGCTATTTTCCTTCTCATCCACGGACACACGCAGAACCAGACGAGCAGCGCGCACACCACGGCCCCTGCCAGCGTGATCAGGGCTATCGACCAGACTGGCAGCATCTCCAAACCCAACACTGCCACACAGGGAGAGACAGAGGCCAGGGTTAAGAGCCAAATCACTCATGGATGAAATGCACAGATTAGTCTCCTAGAACACAGTATCTATCTATTGGTACAGCATACAACTGTGTGTGTGTGTGTGTGCGCGTGTGTGTGCGTGTGCGTGACACAAATACTTGTACAGTGTGTGGTTGTGTGCACACTAATGCATAATAAAAGGACAGAAATCTTTCAGATATAATCTGGACCGTTCCCACAGTAGCCCAGCTGAAAGTGGCTCTAGAGTGCGCTAACGCAGGTGAGGCTAGCACAGGTTTGCTTACTGGGGGCGCCAGTGTACATGATGGAGAAGGTGTTGATGCCGATGGTGGTGGCGTAGAACAGAGGTAGGGCACGCAGACCGTTGGGAACAGGGTCATCCTGCACAGGGAGAAAAGGTCTCAGACCTACACCTCCACTCCCAAAACCCCCACACACGGCAGGACTGCCCTGCATCCAACAACCTTTCCTGTCTGCTGCTCCCGAGAACCACACAGCAGTCGCTCACTCTCCTGCAGTATACAGTATAACTGGCCCTCCCCCACCTCACACAGGCTGCACTGTAAGCTGGACCGCCGTCCGACCCGTTTCCACTCACCCGGCTCAGGATGAAGTATCTGATGAGGAGGAACAGGAAGCCAGACATCAGGCCCGAGAGGAGAGGAGAGATGAACCAGGACGCGACTAATAGACAGGGAAATACAGCGAGAGAGCGTTACACACATACACACATATAATACCCCTCCCCCACACACACACACACACGCACAATACCCCTCCCCACACACACACACACACACACACACACACACACACACACAATACCCCCCCCCCCCCACACACACACACACACACACACAAAATACCCCCCATACACACCACACACACACACACACACACAATACCCCCCCCCACACACACACACACACACACACACACACAAAATCCCCCCCCCCCACACACACACACACACACAAAATACCCCCCATACACACACACAAAAAAAAAAAAACACACAAGCAAAAAATGCCTCCCCCACACGAGGTAGTGCCCCTCACCTATCTTCACCAGCTGCATCCACTGCACACCCTTAGTACCAATGGCCACCATAGAGAATCCGATGGTAGATCCCACAATGCAATGCGTCCCAGAAATCGGCAACTTCAGAAAAGACGCAATGAGCTGCCAGACTGCTGACCCTGAGAAGAGAAATCAACACAGCTTACTACAAAACTACAGCTGCAACATCCAATCAGTGGCTTCACTTAACCCTTACATTTTCACACAATACGGTGAACGCATAAAACACTCTCCAAAGCTGCATAGGTCACACATACACAACTACGCGTTTATGGGGCCCCTTTCATGTTTATACAGAAATGTGCAATTATTTGAAAAGGATTTGCTCACTTTCTGTGGTTTTAAAGGCGTACTTTCAGGGCTTTTAAAGGGATAGCTCAGTTTCTGGGACTTTTAAATAACAGCTAACTTTCTCTGGTTTTAAAGGGATAGCTTCACTTCATATCACCTCAAACTTGAACCAACTCCTATGCCTGCATTGTCAAAATGCAGCACAATTTATTTTCTGTGCTTTTAAAAAATATTTTCTGTGTTACCAAGGCAGAATCCTACATTAATACGACCATTGCAGACTAAAAATAGTTTTTGGGATTGTGATGAGATTGTACAGAATGACAAAGGGGTCTTCATATCACATTCACCAAATGCCCTTAGACAACCCAGACTGAAAACGTGGGCAGCTCAAATGAGAAACCTCAGTTAGAATCAGGGAACCAGGGATTGGTATTCTCCATGAAGCTTGCAAACTCCACTGCTTACCTGAGGTAGTTTTAGGAAGCCTCTAGTGCCAAAAAGGAAATGTCCCCATTGAAGTCCGTTCATCCAGCCCAAAATATACCATTTTGGACAGTACTATTAAATTCTAAAATTGGTCTTAACAGCAACCAAATTTCTCTTCAAGGACCGATTTTCTTCTGAGCTCCACATAAAATAGGAATTTTAAAAAATAGTCTTATCGGTGTAATTCTACTTAACAGTGTGCACACATGCTTGCACGGGCACCAGTGCATTAACCAGCATGATGCAGTGACAACTACGGGGACAGGAATGTCTTTTCTCAACCCTGGCATTTCACTGCACAAAACTGATGCTTCAAAATGTGTTGAACAGTCTATCCAGGAGACCTAGGACACATCCACTCTCATTGCATTACTGCACATTGTATATATAGCCAAAATATAAAGTGCATTTTAGGCTTTCATCTAAATAAAGTTAATATTGATTAAATATGTTGCGTTCTTTCATGCACCACACAAGCTTTCAAGACAAAGCAAGTACATGAATCCAAGTGGATTATATTAGCTGTTCCTGTCTGCAACCATCACTTTTCAAAGATGAACTTGATGCTTTTTGCTTGTGATCAGGGTAAGGTTGGCCAAATGACTTCACGGGCTAAGAATAGCTAGGAGCCATAGCAAAGTCATTTACAGCTTCAGAAAGCACCTGTTCACAATAGACTACAATTGAATTATGAGGTTACCGACAACATTTATTTTGAAAGTCAGTCGTCCATCCACTTAAAAACCATAGCTAGCACAAAAAGAAAGGCTGATCAAGCACACAACAGTTCTTGACTGGACACCGACTCAGTAACTCATGGCAAAGCTAGCCGGTAAGCCTGCAAGCAAAACTTTGAGTGTCGAAGTTGTAGCTAGGCAGCCTTACTCATTACGCTGCAGTCATGTGCCCCTGAATGTTTGTATTGATTGAAAAAGCTAGTTAGCTAGCTAGCTACACCTAGTACTGAGCACAGGGCCCTGATCCAGTTAGTCGGCGAGTTGTAGCTAGTTAGTTCAAGAGCTAGGTTGTCAAGCATAATAGTCATTGAGTTAGTTCGCTAACCACAACCTGTGACTGGAATTCGGAAGTCTTGCAAGCTAACTTTTCATCAGTATCTTGTTAGCTAATGTAATGTTATACTGAAGTGCAGCTGAACGGCTGAATAAAATATTGACTGCCTTATTTAACTTGTAGAAACATTAGAAACCACAATCTCCACAGTCATGAATCATGTAGCTAGCTAGCTGCTAGAGCAACAAGAGGCCCCTGATCATTCCATGCCATCTTTGCCAAATAACAATTGTTCTTGCTACCTATAGGCTATAACCAATCAAAACCTTACTGCCTTTGGATGTATAAATGTCACATTTTATGTAAAAACAAAAAGGTTAAGAAGAAGATGAACTTCTTGTGAAAACGTCAATCCTGTATAAGAACATATTTACCATTAACACACATTTTGTGTGGAAAAACATTCCCAAAAGGGCCTTACGTACCGACCATGGCGCTGACCTCCCCCGCCATCAGCACGGGCACCGTGTCGTTGTACAGGCTGACGTCGATGATGCCCTTCCGGATGGTCTCCCCCACCTTGGCCCCCAGCAGCATGGACCCCAGCGTCTCAAAGATGGAAGCCAGGATGCAGGCCTGCTTGAGCGTCACCACGCCCGAGCCCACCGCCGTGCCGAAGGAGTTGGCCACGTCGTTGGCCCCCACGGAAAACGCCAGAACAAAAGCGATAATGAACCCCACCACCACCATCCACAGGTACGAATCCAACTCCATCTTCTCGTCTTCGCTCGATCCAACGCCTACGCCGAGATTTGGGATGAGGCTATGCGCTCTCAGAAAGGGCTTCCGCGAACAAAACTGAGCAAGAGAGCTCTGTGCCGCCCTCGCTGCGAGGCAGGTGCTCTGCGCTCCCCGGACTGTGCCGGATTGCTGGGGGGGAGGGTGAGGAAGGGGGACGGTGGCCGAGTGCTAACTGGGCGTTTGGGGTTCAGTCAGAAGACAGTTTCTCTGGGCCTGCAGGGGAACACATTCCATATTTCAGCTCTGAGAACGGCCAGCGGATCTCCACCTGCCAGGGACACAGACAACAGGCACGTTAGAACCTCCGCGGAAAGGGGCGACAGCCACTTTACATTGCAAAAAGGGAAATGGCCAACGCGCCTCAAGCCGGTGAGATAAGAGGACTAAATGTGCTCAACAGTGAAGATGATAAAGTCATAAGAACTCCTTATCCAGACAACTTCACAAGGACTAGTCTGAAATAAGGGCTGAAGGAGCACACAGGGCAACGTCAGTCTTCTCCCCAGTCTCATTAAGAAGAGCGTTTTGCTCCGAGCTCCCCCTGTGCTCCAGTGCACCATATTTCAGGCCAGTCTCCGCAAAGTCAACAGGATAAGGAGACATTATAACAGGTGCTTTACATCCCTACGGAAGCCCAGCGGGTAGAGGGATTGGCAAAGGAGCGCAAAAAACCCCGCTAACCAGATGCTAACATCGCTAACCAGACACGCTGCTATGCGCTGACCACAAAACTGACCATCTGGAGTGGAGTGGAGAATTAATGCATGCAGTGCGGCAGCGTAGCTGGGAGCAGGAGAGGGGGAGCAGAGAGAGAGGGAGGGAGGGAGAGAGTGAGGACAGAACAGCAGAGGGGGAGGGGGGAGGGAGGGAGGGAAGGAGTGAAGGACGGAACAGCGGGGGGGGGGCAATAAGAATGGCAGCGGAAGGTGGAAAGGGTCTCTTTGCCGAACAGCACAGCAGCCCGATGTTACCAGGCCTCTATAAAAAGCTACTCTTCTGAGAACAAGATGTGAGCAATGCAGTCCTGCAGAGGCACAGTCACGCCTCCCCTCCCCCCCCCCAGCTCCCCCCTCCCTCTCTCCCTCCGCATGACAGCAAACCCACCTCCCCCCTCCTCCTCCTCCTCACAGGGCCCCATGGCCCCGATGTCTGTGGTACACATAATGCCTTTAAATGCCATAAGTACCCATCAGTAGTAAGTCTATTCAAGGAAAAACATGTTTATAAATTCAGCTCCGATCTGTAGGTGGAGCCAGACAGACGTACAGCCCAAGCCGAGACCACGTAATTAAAATGAGGCCTACAAAAATATAAAAGGGATCAGCATGTTATCCCGGGAATGAGGAGCAAAGGATTGTGGGAATGGAAAACAGAGAGCCGGTGCTGTCTGTTGGGCTGAAGGTTCCAGAATGTGCTTATTTGCTGCATGACAGGCCAGACCACAGACCAGCCAAAATGAAACATTCCGATGACAGTTCACCCCGTTGCATTCTGGGAAGGTTTTGCCAAGCCTGCCCCAGGGTTAGCAAGCACAGGGCATATGTAGGCCTCTCTGTCAGATTCAATGGAGAATAAACAAACACATCACTACACACACACACACACACACACACACACACACACACACACACACACACACACACACACACACACACACACACACACACACACACACACACACACACTATGCTGGGTCTCTGAATGATGGTGTGAATATCATGTGAGGTTTTATAGGCAGTCATCAGACTTAACTTTTAAAAATGCGGATTTCAGCTTTAGACAGCTTAAGTAAATACCAGTGTTCAAATTTAATTTAGAAAATAATTACACGTACTTTTCTTCAACCATGGCTTCGTATTTTCCTCGGTGTGTTCAAACGGTGAAAGGATTAAAACGGCCCAAGCATTCGGGACAAATCACACATCCAGGTGCTAAATTAATTATGGTTTAGGGAACAGATCCACAGCAACAAGGCCATAATGTTCTTTCTTTCAGTGATCAGAACCATACTATCTGTTCATATGCAACACACAATCCATGGTAAAAGTGGCCGTAACAATTCAACAGGCTGTACGATTACATTTAAAATCGTCAGACTAGAGACAAAACACTGCAAAGAGCTTAAACATTGCAGGAAACACTCTAGTCACAATACTGCAGACTGCAGCTACAGAAAGACTACAGCTACGGAAACACTGCAGACTGTAGCTACGGAAACACTGTAGACTGCAGCTACGGAAAGTCTGCAGACTGTAGCTACGGAAAGACTGCAGACGGTAGCTAAGGAAACACTGCAGACGGTAGCTACAGAAACACTGCAGACGGTAGCTACAGAAACACTGCAGACGGTAGCTAAGGAAACACTGTAGACGGTAGCTACAGAAACACTGCAGACGGTAGCTAAGAAAACACTCCAACCTGCAGCTACTGAAAGACTGCAGACTGTAGCTACAGAAACACTGCAGACGGTAGCTAAGGAAACACTGCAAACTGCAGCTACAGAAAGACTGCAGACTGTAGCTACAGAAACACTGCAGACAGTAGCTAAGGAAACACTGCAAACTGCAGCTACAGAAAGATTGCAAACTGCAGCTACAGAAACACTGCAAACAGTCTAGCTCCAGAAAGATTGCTGACGGTAGCTACAGAAACACTGCAGACTGCAGCTACAGAAAGACTGCAAATGAACCAAAGCACTGCATGTGCACACAGGCTGTACCATGATGGCTGAAAGTTAGGGTTACCACCATAGTAATACAGCCCACCGTCCACAGTACACTGTGCAACAAACACGCACACTAACGCGCACTGATGTATACACACACAAACACCTGTACACGAGAGCATCATACTGTGGAGCAACTGAGAGTAAAATCATTCCAGAAGTACATCATAGGACACAATATCTTACACACTAGAGTGTATATAATCTGAGGAGTGCAAAAGAGGCAGGCAGAATGAGAGACAGATGGAGAGATGGAGAGAGAGAGAGAGAGAGAGAGAGAGAGAGACTCTGCCATCAGATACACTCACCTTCAGACCATGCAGTAATCTGCACCTCTTTACATCAGAGAATGAATGAGCGTGTGAGAAACAGAGAGGAGAGCAAGAGAGCTTAGGAAAAAGATGAGAGCGTGTGTGAGAGACGGGGAGTAAAAAAAGACTGAGAAAGCGGTTGAGAGAGAGAGATGGAGGGAAAGGGACTGAAAGAGGGAGAGAATGATTGAGAGAGAGAGAGAGAGAGAGAGAGATTGAGAGAGGGAGAGAGGAGCCACAGGCAGGGCGCAGGAGGCTGTCTGGAGCCACGCAGATTACAGCAGCTCCTCACAGCAGCAGAGCTGTTCCCTCGCCTCTTAAAGCAAGGCATCTGCATCACGGCCCACTTAGCCAATCGCAGAGCAGGAGCCCAGGGAGGACGGACGGGCCGGCAAATCGGCCGTGAAGAACGCGGGAAGGGGGCGGAGCTTGCAGTCGGGAACAGGTCTGCAGTCAGACCAAGGACACGGGAGCGTGTTTATTCGAAGAGAACAGAGTAAAGCAGAGCTAGAACCTTCATTATGAGTCACGGAGTCAGTCTCTGAAAACAACATTGTCCTCTGTCCCACACCCCACTCAACATTCTGCCTTTCAATGTGATACAAAGCAGCAGAACTATAATACACAACACACGCATACACAGAATACACACACACAATGACCACATACTCTGGGTGGAGAGCAAGACAATTACTGCTTTCATCCGCCCTAGCCCCTCAACAAACCATAACATCCCACCATCCCATAATATAAGCCTTCACAATGCAGCAGTGGGGATGACATGCCTTAACACACCTGCAGCTGACCTCACTCACCAACACACCTGCAGCTGATCTCGCTCTAACTCATTAACATACCTGCAGCTGATCTCACTTACCAACACACCTGCAGCTGATCCCTCTCACACAAATACACTTGTCCTGTCATCTCACTCCACCAAAAGCATTACTTATGGGGGAAAATAGGGGGTTACAACCCCCCTATATTACAAAACAGGCCAAATCCCCCCTCCCCCCCAATAATATAGCATGAGACAAAGAATTTACAATAAATGTCATGATGCGATTGGGATATACTGGTCAGTAAGGGGATATAGTAATGGCTCAGGCAGTAAGAGCAGTCGTCTGGCAGTCGGAGGGTTGCCGGTTCGATCCCCCGCCCGGGCTGTGTCGAAGTGTCCCAGAGCAAGACACCTAACCCCCAAATGCTCCTGACAAGCTGGTTGGCACCTTGCATGGCAGCCAATCGCCGTCGGTGTGTGAGTGTGTGTATGAATGGGTGAATGAGAAGCATCAATTGTACAGCGCTTTGGATAAAGGCGCTATATAAATGCCAACCATTTACCATTTATATATACTGGCCAGTAAGGGGATATACTGGTCAGTAAGGCTGGGGGTTTCATACAGAAGTCACAGATGCCATGTACGGATTCTGTGACCTTCCCATTTTCGCGATTTGCTAGGTTTAGGGCTGTCCGTGATTTTATATGGCAGTTTTGAACAGTAACAGCCAACCTTACTATAGTGTGCGCTGTTATGTGTATAAGCCTACGCATTTTGACAACAGCCTACTGCCAAATTCTGGGAGAAACAAAGTGTGACGTCACATGTACAGATTTTGGAATGCACGGGGATCAAGATTCTTGTCCAGTTGCAATCAGATGTTGATACCCAGCACTCCCTTGGCCCTTTACGGTAACGTCAGTGACAACAGGCACCCATTAAAAGCCTCAAACCTTGAGTCGCAAAGTACAACATATTATACCAAAACAAACTTTAAAGGAATACAAATGGCACATGCTAACAAGGTTTTATTGGAATAATGTAATATGGCCATGCTCCATTACAAATATTTAATATAATTTGGGCCATTTGCCTTTAGTTTAAGTGAGAAAGTACACCCATCAATGCATTTCATTCATAGGCTGTTCCTAGCAGTCCATTGATTTTTGAAAACTTATTTACTGTTGCTAAGTTACTTCAATCATTTTGCCACTGCTGCGCATGAGATTCATTAATTTAATAAGTGTATGTTAAAAAAAAAAAAGTAATTTCTTAAAAGTTAGTATGAACTGAAAAGAACTTATGATATAAAAATATATATAATAACACATTTACAAAAAAGACTTCTGGGGAGACATGCCCCGAGACCGCCCAAAAGAGTTGCAGTTCTCAGCATCTATGCACCTCAACCCCCCAATATTCAAATGAAGTTACGCCCATGACTCACACTAGCACACCATGCAAATTACAAAAAAAAGCTCAACGAAAAGCCATTAGCTTCCTTACAACCAAGCAGTCTGGTGATGCCCTCAAAGCAACAAAGATTAAAACCACCAAGCTGAAACAATGTCGCCTAATTATGGGGCAAAATGATAGTTGCTTGAGTGTGTGGCAGAGCGGTAGCTGCTTGAGTGTGTGGCAGAGCGGTAGCTGCTTGAGTGTGTGGCAGAGTGGTAGCTGCTTGAGTGTGTGGCAGAGCGGTAGCTGCTTGAGTGTGTGGTAGAGCGGTAGCTGCTTGAGTGTGTGGTAGAGCGGTAGCTGCTTGAGTGTGGGGGGCAGAGCGGTAGCTGCTCGAGTGTGTGGCAGAGCGGTAGCTGCTCGAGAGTGTGGGGTAGAGCGGTAGCTGCTTGAGTGTGTGGCAGAGCGGTAGCTGCTTGAGTGTGGGGGGTAGAGCGGTAGCTGCTTGAGTGTGGGGGGCAGAGCGGTAGCTGCTTGAGTGTGGGGGGTAGAGCGGTAGCTGCTTGAGTGTGTGGCAGAGCGGTAGCTGCTCGAGAGTGGGGGGTAGAGCGGTAGCTGCTTGAGTGTGTGGCAGAGCGGTAGCTGCCGGAGTGTGGGGTAGAGCGGTAGCTGCTCGAGTGTGTGGGGTAGAGCGGTAGCTGCTCGAGTGTGTGGGGTAGAGCGGTAGCTGCTCGAGTGTGTGGGGTAGAGCGGTAGCTGCTTGAGTGTGTGGTAGAGCGGTAGCTGCTTGAGTGTGTGGCAGAGCGGTAGCTGCTTGAGTGTGTGGCAGAGTGGTAGCTGCTTGAGTGTGTGGCAGAGCGGTAGCTGCTTGAGTGTGTGGCAGAGCGGTAGCTGCTTGAGTGTGTGGCAGAGTGGTAGCTGCTTGAGTGTGTGGCAGAGCGGTAGCTGCTTGAGTGTGTGGTAGAGCGGTAGCTGCTTGAGTGTGTGGTAGAGCGGTAGCTGCTTGAGTGTGGGGGGCAGAGCGGTAGCTGCTCGAGTGTGTGGCAGAGCGGTAGCTGCTCGAGAGTGTGGGGTAGAGCGGTAGCTGCTTGAGTGTGTGGCAGAGCGGTAGCTGCTTGAGTGTGGGGGGTAGAGCGGTAGCTGCTTGAGTGTGGGGGGCAGAGCGGTAGCTGCTTGAGTGTGGGGGGTAGAGCGGTAGCTGCTTGAGTGTGTGGCAGAGCGGTAGCTGCTCGAGAGTGGGGGGTAGAGCGGTAGCTGCTTGAGTGTGTGGCAGAGCGGTAGCTGCCGGAGTGTGGGGTAGAGCGGTAGCTGCTCGAGTGTGTGGGGTAGAGCGGTAGCTGCTCGAGTGTGTGGGGTAGAGCGGTAGCTGCTTGAGTGTGTGGTAGAGCGGTAGCTGCTTGAGTGTGTGGTAGAGCGGTAGCTGCTCGAGTGTGGGGGGTAGAGCGGTAGCTGCTTGAGTGTGTGGTAGAGCGGTAGCTGCTCGAGTGTGGGGGGTAGAGCGGTAGCTGCTTGAGTGTGGGGTAGAGCGGGAGCTGCTGGAGTGTGTGGCAGAGCGGTAGGGACCGTGTTAGTTAGTTAGTTGATGTCACACACTGGGACTCCCCTGTTATCAGGCTGGGTGTGTCAATAGGACCCCACCCGCTAGTCTCAAATAAACAGTGATTAGGCTCATCCCAGTACCTCCCTCTCCCTCACCACCCCTCCATCCCTTTCTTAACCCACCCTCCCTACCTCTCCCTCTCTCCACCTCTCCCACTCCTTCCCTCTACCCCCCTCCTCCCTGGCTGCGTCCCATTATCTTTCACCCCAGCGCCCTTAACTCCACTCCCCCACTACCACTCCTTCACTCCTGCGGAAGAAGAGCCCACACAGATTGTGCACGTGGTCAGCCCATTTAAAGCTACAAAATCGCTTTTAAGTGTCAAGCCCAAATTGCATAGTAGGATACAGTAGCCTGTAAAAACATGAACGTGACATTGTGGTTCGCCTCGAGACACTAATTATTAAAATGTAACCAGCAACACTGGATCATAGTAATCTATACAAGCATAACCATTTGCTGTAATCCCAGAATCCCGATGTGTCCGATCTGAACACCTTGTACTGTGACAGTTTATGTTATTGGCTTTTGTCAGTTGCATCTCACATACACTAATTCAGAAACATTTTTGTACATTTGTGAAATGTAGGCTAGCCTATTTGGCGCTTTATATGCTTCATATTCAGTGTTCATATTGAAAAACAAATTTTTCCCACTGTAAGATCTGTAACAAATTTATTGGTAATAATTACGTTTTGTGGAAACGGTTGGTTGAATAAATTCATCTGCGCATGTTAACGCAGGCTGCTGAAATAATGCTAGCTGCCAGGCTCATCCAGGCTGATTTTATGTACAAACAAATATATAAGAATATAAGGCGGTCTGTAGCGTAGTGGTTAAGGTAAATGACTGGGACACGCAAGGTCGGTGGTTCGATCTCCACCACAATAAGATCTGCACAGCCGTTGGGCCCTTAACCCTGCATTGCTCCAGGGGAGGAATGTCTCCTGCTTAGTCTAATCAACTGTATGTCGCTCTGGATAAAAGCATCTGCCAAATGCCATTAAAAAACTTGGGGAAGTGGGTTTATGTTGGAGGAGGAGGGTGGTAGTGGAGTGGGGTGGTAGTGGAGTGGGGTGGTAGTGGAGGAGGGTGGTAGTGGAGGAGGGTGGTAGTGGAGGAGGGTGGTAGGGGAGTGGGGTGGTAGTGGAGGAGGGTGGTAGGGGAGTGGGGTGGTAGGAGAGGAGGGTGGTAGGAGAGGAGGGGTGGTAGGGGAGGGGGGTGGTAGTGGAGGAGAGGAGGGTGGTAGTGGAGTGGAGGAGTATGCGCTTTCCGGCTGACGGGACACACCCCCTCCTTCACACACCCAATGTTCTTCTCCCTCTTTCCCTCCCTGCCTCCCTGCCCATCCAGTTTTTCCCCCCTCCCTCCCTCCCTCTCTCTCTCTATACCTCCTCCCTTCCCAGGAACCATAAATCTTGTTGTTTCACCCCGCAGCCGATCCAGAACACACTCATATCTCCTGTTCACTTCAGTTTGAGCTGTTCAAGTAGTACTTTTAAATAACTTCTTAAAAAGGGTACAGTCCATGTCAAAAACTGCACTGATGCTATAAAATGTTTCAAGTACCATCTCCTTCAGTTAAAGCATGGCTTTGACCGTAGCTTATTTTGCACACACTTTTTAATCAGACATAACAAAACTAGCTTTGCGCAATGCAAGTTAAACCGAACAGGTCTGTAGGCATCTGCACCAGTCTGATCCCCATTTTTATATACTGGTATAACACTGCCTTGTTTGCAGTCATCAGGTATTTACCCAGTTTCCACAGACTGTAGGAGGTTTAGAAATAATCCCTCGTTCTGTGAGTACTCTTGGATAAGCGCCATGAGGAATTTGTACTTTTTCTTGTACTTCGTTCGTTCCTTATCCGAGCGCGCTCAGTGCGCAGGGCATTAAATCACAGGCATGTTTATTGCCCTGTCCCTGGTCAACCCTACACAAAGCAGCCGCAGTGCTTCTGCATGTCTTCATCGGTGCAAGGCACAGGCACCCCTGCACTTTTTAAATGTTCCCGTCTTCAACTTTGCCTTCTCTTCTACAACACTATCTTGGAGGGGTAGTGGGGGCGGGGTCATGAGGAAAAAGGGGGTGGGGGCAGTCCCGTAACATTCCCTTCGGATACGTGACCCTCTGTATTTATATAATCGCCTGCAGACCCCCACGTGTAACCGTACCCCTGCACCCTGACACCACCAGCCCCCCCGCCACCCCAACCACCTCGGCCAGCGCTGGCCGGTTGCTTCCAGATACGCGGTCTGACCACAGGCCGGAGGACACGCCCCCTCCTGAACGCCGCCACAACCCCCCCCAGCCCCCAGTCCTTCCAAGCAGCAACCTAGCGTCCGTAAAAAGGGCAGCCTACATTTAGCAGCAGCTCGTAAGGAGTAGACGTTTACTGTTTGGGGGGCCTGAACGGGTTTGCGCTTCCTGTGAGAGGAGCCTAAATTCATGGCAGGTACCGGCCGGCGGCCGACCCGTATTGCTATATTCAGCCCTTTTCATCTGGGTCTCCTCGCTAAACCTGCCACACACTCTACATTCTACACGGGAACGCTAAATGTCACAAGCAAGGCTCTGTGAACTCTCTCCAACAACAGCCCCCCCACACCCCCCCTCTCGCTCTCCCTCTCCCTCTCTCCCTCGCATTCGAACCCTCTTGTTCTCTCTGTCTCTCCACCCACCCCCCTGTCCCTCTTACTGACCTGGGGTCTAATTTCTGTGTAACGTCTTTGCTCTGAGGTCTGACACACGCACACCCCCCCCCTACTCAAGTCTATGGTCTACAACCTACCATCGCCCCCCCACCCAACGCGAACACGTGCACATTTCAGTCTTCTTTAAAGTCGCTGACCAGATTCACGACAGACAGTGATTGACAGTAGTCGAAACGAGTCTAAAATCGGTCTCACCTGTGGTCCCGATAGTGGTGTTTATGTGGGCACAGTTTGAGTCAGCCTGCGGAGGGCAACGTGACCGTTAGCTCGGTTCCCCGGCGTGCACGCCAACCCTGCCTAATCCGGTCCGCTCTCTCTCACACACACATTCAGCACAGCCTGCGCATGACCCGGCTAACGGCATTATGGGATGCCTCCGATTAGGGCACTGCCGCTGCCATGGCGATGGGGAGGAGGGACATGTCTGTGTATGTCTGTATCTGTCTGTGTGTGGGCTGCAATAGGACCTCCTGGCATTCCTCCAGTGGTAGTGACACAAACAAACATGCACACACACACACACACACACACACAGTCACATACATACATACACACACACAGCTACAGAGGGAGAGCTGTTAGAGTGATAGTTACAGAGAAACTATTCTAAAAACTACAGAGAGAGGGGGCTGTAGAAACGACTATAGAGAGAGGGGTGTTACAGCTGCAAAAAGAACTGAAACAGTTGGTTCTGGTGTAGAAAATGGTTCCTACACTAAACACAGCACTACAGACCATAATATAACAGCAGCTACTGCAGTCTAACTCCTGGCGACAGAGGCCAACAATTCGGTCTGCTGTTATACAACAGTCTGTCCCACACATCAAATAGTGGTGACAGCTACCCATCATTGCTTGAGGCAAACAATGTCTGGTACAAAGAGTGACTTTCTATTGGCTGGATCACAAGCATGACAGTTGACAAGTTCATCTTCGGCTCAAACTTCTCTCTCGGGAGTATAAAATCAGTACGGACGGCTTTAAAAGTTCTGGAAACTGCAGTGAAGGAATGCTTTTGCCTTTGAAACCTGCTGGATTTAGACTTCCTGTTTTAGTAAAAACAAAAAGCTGCCTTTGGGAGAAAGTGGTGTAAGGAAGATCTGTGGTAGTGACAAATGAAGACACCACAACCGTAGCCTGACCTGTGGCAGTCTTGTCAATCTGTCTAGCTGCGCCTCGTGTGTCTACACTTACATGAATGATCGCCCCGGTTACATAACACAAGTTCACTCAAGCTTCTGCTTCAATAAACATTGAATAGCAGTTCAAACAAAGATAAATCTTTAATTACGCATTTAAATCTCGTAACAACGAGGGGAAGAAAACAAAAGATATCCTTGTGCGATACCTAAAAAAACATTTAATCCCCAAGTTGGAAGGCAGACATCGGCCTACATAATAACCTTGCTCATCAGCTACTCCAGAAAAACATTAGGCAAGAACATTTATTTAAGCTTGAATAAATCGAGACAGAAAAAGGTTTCTTGCGCTTGGCGTTTGGCACTGCCCCTGCCACCCGCCCCCTACGCCTCCAGTCTGACACTGCTCCCCCGAAATGTCTGCCCCTAACAACAGCTGTGCCTGCTGCCAAACGGGGTGTCAGAAGCAGGGGGGGAGCTGGAAATAGTCATGTCACATGAGGCCTCCAGGTGTCAGAAAAGGCTAGAGCAGGCCTCCCTCACACTCCCAACACTACCCTACATCTCCCTCACTCTCCCAACACTACCCTACATCTCCCTCACTCTCCCAACACTACCCTACATCTCCCTCACTCTCTCAACACTACCCTACATCTCCCTCACACTCCCAACACTACCCTACATCTCCCTCACACTCCCAACACTACCCTACATCTCCCTCACTCTCCCAACACTACCCTATATCTCCCTCACTCTCCCAACACTACCCTACATCTCCCTCACTCTCCCAACACTACCCTATATCTCCCTCACTCTCCCAACACTACCCTACATCTCCCTCACACTCCCAACACTACCCTACATCTCCCTCACTCTCCCAACACTACCCTACATCTCCCTCACACTCCAAACACTACCCTACATCTCCCTCACTCTCCCAACACTACCCTACATCTCCCTCACTCTCCCAACACTACCCTACATCTCCCTCACTCTCTCAACACTACCCTACATCTCCCTCACACTCCCAACACTACCCTACATCTCCCTCACACCCCAACACTACCCTGCACCTCCCTCACACACCCAACACTACCCTACACCTCCCTCACACCCCAACACTACCCTACACCTCCCTCACACCCCAACACTACCCTACACATCCCTCACACCCCTACACTTCCCTACACCTCCCTCACACACCCAACACTACACTTCCCACACACCCAACACTACACTTCCCTCACACCCCAACACTACACTTCCCTCACACCCCAACACTACCCTACACCTCCCTCACACACCCAACACTACCCTACACATCCCTCACACATCCAACACTAGCCAACACTTCCCTCACACTCAACACTACCCTACACCATCCTCACATTTGCAACACTACCAAACACCTCCCTCACTCTCTCAACACTACCCCACACCTTCCTCACCCCCCCAACACTACCCTGCACTTCCCTCACACTCCCAACACTACCCTGTGCCACCCCAACACTACCATGCACCGCCCCAACACTACCCTGTGCCATCCTCACATTTGCAACACTATCAAACACCTCCATCACAGTCCCAACACTACCCAACATCTCCCTCATTCTCCAAACACTAACCTACACCTCCCTCAATCCCCAACACTACACTCCAACAACACTGCCCCAGACATCCCTCTCACCGCTGGACACTGGACCAGACACACGTGTGGGCGCTCCATTGGTATGGAGCAGGCATCGTTCTCCCTTTCCTAGAGGCACTCTGGGCCGCTGCCAGACCTCCAGGGCTCCAGTGGAAAGAATTCTCTGGCAGAGTCACAGTGTGCCATAGAGACAGGGTCAGCGTCTATAACCCGAAATCTACTCAGCCCCACAGATCAGACACGGCGTTCCCCCGCCATTAAAGACCAGTACACAGCTCGACGATGTAGAATTCCCTGGGTACCGATGTCACCAACATTCCCTCATTGCTCGCCTTTGATATTTAAGGCGGTTGCCAAAAATATCAATTATATAGCACATCGATGGATACTTTCCTTTACTGAACCCCATGGGGTAAGGAGTTACTTAGGAGCAGTGGGCAGCCACAGTGCGGCACCTGGGGAGCAATGCAGGGTTAAGGGCCTTGCTCAAGGGCCCAACAGCTGTGCGGATCTCATCGTGGCTACACCGGGGCTGGAAGCACCAACCTTCCGGGTCCCAGTCATGCACCTCAGCCACTACGCTACAGGCTGCCCAATGTCACTGGAGTCATTTGCACTTAAAAGCAATTCACAGTTCAGCGATTATCCCATTTGATGTTCGGTCGCTATGACTTCTTTATACTAGAGCGATGGGCCATTTGATCGCTGAGGCTTGAAAGGTGTATTGAACGGTGACCCCGTCACTGGCTCAGATGTCATGACATTATAGAACATTTTCAATCTCTAGTAAATCAACCATCAAAGGCAAATGACTCCACTTCAGCGATGCGTTCTATTATTTTTTATGGGTTGATGCATTTTACGAGTGTCAGCGTTCACAAACAAAGATAAGCAATGATAGAATGCTGCTGATAATGTAACGATATCCATCTGGCAATCATACATAGCCGAGCTGTAAACTGCCATTTAACGCTGGAGTTAACCAATTTACGCGCTAAAGATACTACCCTACACCCCGTCTCACGCCCTAAAAATGCCCTAACCTAGTTTGGTTCCTCGGTTTTTCTTCATTAATTCCTCTTCTTCTCAGCGTCAGCACAATGGTTACAGTGGCATAAGGCTCAATATGTGACAGCACCATCTCCACCATGAGAATCCACCACAACTCATTATCGGCTGGTTTTCGGAGCCAAGTGTACACTATATCGAACAGGCTTAGAGCCTGACCTAACACTTGGAACACAGCTTTAAACTGTCTTAGGGGTACATTCATGTCAGAGCACCATGGGTTTCACAATGGGGCTGATGGGAAACGGAGTTCAGACTCAATACACTACACCGCACTCAGGACACCACCTGGCATCATGCTCTCGGTTTGCTCAGGTTTTCGCCTTCCAAATGCACTGAGGCCCTACACAACTTTGAATATAAACAAAACTGCCTCGCTGTAAAAGAACGTCCTCGTTCACCGCTCATTACCAAAGTGTCGTGTTGTAGGACAGCAGCAATCCGACAGGTTGTGAGGGGCCAGCATGTGGATTCCCTGCTTCCCTGCTATTTATATCACCAGCCAACCCACCACAGCCAAAAAAAGTCTGCCCGGTTCAGTCTTCAGATGTCCTGATAACAGCACAAACGCTCCTCGACGCGCCCACTCAAGAATCGTCCGAGCAGTCACACTGTCCTATCAAGGTAAACACAAGGTTACGCACTCACCTCGCTCCCAGAAGCCTCTGCAACCGTAAACTGAAACGCGCTACACGCAAGTCTCAGGGTTGGCCTCAGCTGCTCTGCTGTGCCCGATGCTTACTCTGGCTTCCATCATTTTTCCAGTCATGTGCTGTTGTTCTGGTGAAGACAAAGGGGTCTAATGCCGGGAATAACAGGCCGATTGTATTTCTCAAGGCTGGGCCATCATGCTTAGGGGAGGCTGTAAGAGCTTCACTGTTCTCTGTGGCACTGCCAACTTCCCAGCATGTGCAGCTAACAAAACCAACAATCACTAGCCGGGCACATAACACTAACAATCATTAGCACAGCACACGCAGCTAACAATCCCAACAATCACTAGCAGTGTGTGAGGCTAACAAACCCAACAATAACTAGCACAGTGCATATAGCCAACAATCACTAGCCTGGTGCATACCACTAACAAACCTAACAACCATTAACACAACACATGCAGCCAACAATCGCTAGCACGGTGCGTACACCTAACAATCCCAACAATCACAAGTGCAGCATGTACAGCAAACAATCGCATACTACAGTTGCATAGAACGCAAGGCTAACAATCTTAACAATCACTAGCACATCACGTGCAGCAAACAAAGCCAAAAAGTACTAGCATAGCAGCAAGTGTCAGGTACCACCGCAGCTTACAGTGCAATTTCACAGCGTCTCTGTTTATATCCTGCCACATGCAGGCATAAGTTCACACCTGTGTGTTTGGAGGAGTTGCACATATTCTTGGAAATAGGGAGCCTCGGGTGGGGGGAAAAAATAAAGCTATATACCTCACAGAAGCTCTAGCCCAGGACTGCCCAATCCTGTTCCTGGAGATCTACTGCCCTGCAAGTTCACTCCAGGGCTAACAAAACACACCTCAGTCAACAGCTAGAGATCTTGTTGAGCTGCCAATTAATAGAATCAGGTATGCCTCTCAACTAGGGTTGAAATGAAAACCTACAGATCTCGAAGGATGAAGATCTCGTGGAACACGGTTTGGCAGGCGTGCTCCAACCCCACAAAGCAACCAATGAGATTTGAGACGCAGAAACCCATATGCAGACCAAGGGCCTCATAAGCTCCATTACAACACGCACGCACGCACGCACGCACGCACGCACGCACGTACGCACGCACACACACGTACGCACGCACACACGTACGCACGCACACACGTACGCACGCACACACGTACGCACGCACACACGTACGCACGCACACACGTACGCACGCACACACGCACACAAGCTCCTGGCCAAAGCTGCTAAATCCAACCAGACACCACCGCCCCACCATCCAAGCGGAGCACCTCCTCCTGTTCCCCTCCTCCAGTCATGTGCAGCCCTTAGGACCACTTACCCCTAATTCATTTAGCACAAACCCCAGGGTTTACAGCGGCACAGGATAATCCCCGCGGGGCTCAGGGTCTGGGTGTGACTGACAACAGGAGGCTTTGGGTGGCTGAGTGCTGCCTGAGGGAGGGGCCTGTGTTGTGACTGACGTGTTTGCCCGCTAAAGTTCCCCCACCAAAGGGAGCCCGCCTAGAGCACAGAAAGATGGTCCAACGCCCAGTCACCTGCATTAATCATGGCTTTCCACCCATCCCACTGGACACGTGCACAATAACAGCTTTATCTCAGGCAATAAACCCTTTATATGACAATGTTCTTTGTGGGAACAAAAGACGAACCACACAAGTACAATCCCAGACGTGATTGTTCAGAGGATTCTTTGTGTTCCTGAGAACTGGGGCTGAGGACACACCACTGAAGATCCTGGTGACCTCCCAAAATCTACTTTTTTAAATATATACATTTCGAAATTCAATTCTATGAATGTATTATTTTACAACATACTGCATGTTATCACAACGCAAACAGAAACCAGTGAACACCCATTGTATATTCTACATAACCAGGGCAAACAGTCATTTGAGGCACACTATAATCACCATGTTTCACTAGTTGGCCATTTCCTTATTGAGGACTGCTGTTTGCTCTGTATATCAGCATTCAGACTACTACACCCGCAACAGAGCAATTAACTAACCCTTTAGAAAAATAAATCTCCCAACACCGTGTTCAGCACTGGTTCTAGGAAGGTTTTGCTGCACACCTCTCCTGCAACCTCCTGGTGTGCAGTAATGGAACACCTGGAACACAAATGCTACCTGTTACAGCATCTGCTTACTACTAGATAGCTATGGAAAGACATCACATCATTTTTTTAAAAGCAATACAAAAAAACACTTTAATATCTTAAGAACAAACTTAATTTCAATCATTGTGAAATTGAATTATCAATGTTGAGTTTCATTAACAAATTACTGGTTGAATCAGATACTGGTAAGACCGACAGTGCAATTTAAAGATTCAATCCCAAATCTGGCATCGACCTTCAGTAACATCCCCCCAAAAAAAACACACCTGATCACAACCCTCCCTTAGAGAAACAACAGAATAACGTCTCAAAATAGGGATCTTGAGAAAGGGAAGAGAGCAGCATAATGACAGACTGATAACAACAAGGGCTGTGATCATGTCTGCCGGAGGAGACAAAAACATGGCGTTTTGCCGTTCTGCTGTGGCACATAAACAACGGATCATCTCTGTGAGCCAGCTTTTCGATGACCAACGGACTGCGCCTGTGTGCCATCTAGGCTGATAGGCAGGTATCGGTTATAGGAGCGGGGAACATTCCTACACCAAATAACAACAGCACACCGCACTCAATGATGGGGAGACGCCCCCTGGCGGTACACCCTGGCAGCTGCATTACAAGGGTTCTGCCTCAAGATTTAACCTGGCCGAACACAAAAATAACCACAATACTTTATCCCTCAGTGCCGTACTACCACAGTACTTAAAAGTACCCCATTACCCAATTTCAGAGAAATCTAAAGAAAACTACAACCATTACCAGACAATGTGCAAAGGTTTTATGAGAATGCTCCACTGCAGACAATCATTTTCAGGTTTTCTTTTGATACACAAATCGAATGGAAATTAGTTTATGAGGCCTAGACCAAGATCACATTACAATGACACAGTAATCCTCATCCAGAGCGACTCCGATAACACACATTATAATGACAGTAAAAAGGGAGTTGAAAATTGGGGCGTGTAGATTCCAATTTGATAAACGACACAATGTATTATTTCAACTAAACAACAGTCTGTAGCCAGGGAATGTCTGACCGCCCAGGCTGGTTAAAGGTTAATCCACATGTACCCCCCTAGTAAGCTACAGTGCGTCTCCCAAAACAAGTATTGCTAAACACTCCGTCCATTACAACTTTTTTTTGCTCAACCATGTGTGGCAAAGTTCTATTTTTAATCAACGATGAATACTACGATGGTCATTTCCTCTTATAACTGATACATTTACATATATATAGCGACTCATCAGCCCTGGTGTTAAATCCAGCTATCACCCGCATGAAATAGCCTACCAACTACCAGCAGTTTCAAAACAGCTTGAGCTGGTGAAATCATGTTGAGTATGCATCTGGTCTAACAACTACCAGCCGTTTGAAAACCTATCTTGAGCTGTTTGTCAGCAGGGAGGCAACATCAGTCCCCGAGAATTGTCGGGGTTTTTTTAAAGAAACAGTTCTCACAATACATTGTTTGCAGTGTTTGGGTTCCCTTGGGAAACAGTGTCGGAACAGAAAGGAGTACGAGCTGTTCGATAATTGTGAGCTGCGTGCTGGGGAGATCATTAAAATGGGTTTTGTAAATATTGCAAGATACCCACTTACAGTAAAATTGTACTTAACACCACATGGCAAACTGAAGGAGTAGACTGATCAGACCATGGGACCCAATCATATACTTTAAAGCGGCTAGAGTATGCTTGCATATTAAATAACTGCACAAAACTCAAGTTACGAGTTCGATTAGCAATCTAGCTGGGCCGTAGCAGTTATAACGTTGAGGAAGGTAGTTACTTTTTAAAAATCCAGCTGTGTAAATTGACTGCATGTATAAAAAATGTAATCCGTGTAATCCGGACGTGTTAAACCGGTCTGTAACTAGCCTAATGCTCAAATGTGAATGGCATGCATGTGTTAAAAAAAAAAAAGAGGGAAAAAAAAAGCACAATCCAGCTCAATAATTAATGTTGACCGACCTGAAGGACAAAAATTATTAATTAATTAATTAGAACGAATTCTATTAAAATGTGTCCTGACACCGCGACCAGCGTTTGCTGCTATGGGCTAGTGTAGCTAACACACGCTACAGTGCTAACGCTCCGGGAATTGTTAACATCTGAGCCCTAGGAGCGCCCATCTCGGTCGGAGGTTCAACTTGATCCAGGGCCTTAAATCGCGTGACACGACTGTTGGGTTGTCCTTTAGCATACATAGTAATAACATTCAGTCGAGCGCATCTCCAGAAATTTAACGCTAGCAATAATCGGCGCCGCGAGCTGGACATTCATGCACTGAGGAAAGCGGAAAGTGCTTGCGAATGCTAATTCGTAAACCGTTCAAGACACCACCATACATTCAAAACAATTAGATTTTCAAGAACATTAACGTTTGAATTTTTAATATGTCAGTTTATGGAGCCATCAATGGCGAGATCGCAGCGTAGGAGCCTATTCAGTTAAGATTACGGCAGCCCCATGTTTAGTTTGACCTCTCGCCGTTAGCTAGACTACCTACTTGGATTCAAACCGATCAATGCAATGGACAACCGCGGTCAAGTCAGTCTGCATGTAGTCACCTTTAGAAACTGATTTAAACGCGGCACTGGCCAAAATACCACCACTTAAAAATGAAATGGACACGTGTGGCCAGTCTACAGTCAGCATGTTAGCTTGCTAAAGTTAGCCTGGTATGTGTTAGTGAGCATCGACAGTTTAACGTTAATTCAATTCGTCGAGTGATCTATCAAGAACAACAAAATCAGCATATGGATAAAAAACAATGACACTTGCTGGCTAACGTTGGCCATATACAATCGAGGTTTCATATCTTGAGTATGTCAAACATATGGAATTCAACAGAGCAAGGAACAAAGTTGCTCATACTAGACGTCTCTATATTGGGCGGGCTTAGTTGGTTCCCTGTTAAATACGGGTTGGGACGGTGTTAAAATAGCCAGCGACATACCAATCTTTGAAACCTTGTATTTATTTATTTTTTTAGTTTAAAGCAACGGACGCGACTGTCCGTTGTCCTCTGTGACTGCCTATAACTGGCTACATACATATGATCTGATACATAGACGACTGAGAACAGAAAGCGTTTTAAATGAACCATTATTTCCACTTACCAACGCAAAAAGCACACACGGTCGGACACCCGAGATATTCCTGTTCCACGGAATCTCACCTCGCGTATGTGAGTGAGGCCGCCCAAAATGTCTGATTTCTGTGTGCTCCGAAACGCTGCTTTTTAATCTCACAAATCGTGTTGTCCTGACGCCGTTTCAATCTGAGCGATAGGAGGGTCCCAAGACAGGAACGCGTCGTTTTCCAGAATGACAGCTTGGGAAAAAAAGAAGGAAGTGCGTGTACGCAGTGGTCACTTCGGGAGGTTGTTCGGTGAATCCAGACCCAGACGTTGACCAAATTCGTCCACCCGTCGGGATGGAACCAGTGGCCTGTTGCAGTATTTCGAAAGCACACCAAAAATGTAATAATATGGAGACCGATCCCACGCGATGAATTGTAATGGGCTGGTGAGGAGGGGAGAGATGCACGTATAATTAGCACTGGTGCTCGAAATGGAAAACAGTGAAAACACAGCATGTGGGTAATTTTATATGAACCGACAACGATCCTGTTTTAACCAGATTTTCTGTTCGATATAACAATGAACGAATGCTTATGCTGTGCATGGCTTGTCTTGACATTCTAATTCAGGAAACGTATTGGCTTGCTGCAGTTCCGTAAACCGCGCGATTGTCGTGTTTTGTTGAGGGGATTGTGTCATAAATGCACTGAGTAGAATTATTACAACAACATAATACGTAAATATATATCGTTTTGCTGAATGAAAATTCAAGGACTTTTAAGGATTTGCCTAGACCCATTCCCCGGCCACGTGCGCCAATGTGGACACAAAAGAAGTTACGTAATTTAACAGAGTCAACAGCAGGGGAGGGTCGTGGCGGGCAGGCAGGGCGTGAGTTCAGGCATTTAATCCCCTTCCTCTGGTCAACTTAATTTCTATGATGTAGGCTTGCCGTGTTAGTTAGGGTTATAGTTTTCGCATAAACAGAAATATATCCGGAAATAAGTAATCAGAGCGATTAACATTATTTTGTATGCTGAAAATTAAACCCTTTACGCTGTGATAAAGGTCTCATGAAAGGTATTGTGAAATAGTTTGCTATTTAACGAAATCTGGCACAGATCGAGCAAAAAAGAACATCCTGAGTATTTGCTTTAATGTTTATTAGTTGGCCAAAAAATATATTTGTCAGAAAGATCTGCTGATTAGCGACATACTTTTCTTTTTTGTATAGCTGCTTGGCAAACAGGTGTGTATAAACAAGTTTAAGTTTTAGTGAAGCACATTCCTTTCCATTAAGAGATGTATACGAGTTATCTATTTTTCAGAAATAATAATAATAATAGTAATAATAGAATAGTAGTAGTAGTAGGAATATTTATTACTAGTAGATATTACTAGATGCTTTTTACCACATTACTAATCATCTATAAATCCAAATTGGTTAATATAGACTTGTGGAGTGATATCATTTTAGCTGGTTATGATAAATGTCTCAAGATTGCATGCTTTTGCAACTAAGGTGAACATTTGACTTTTGACATGGAAAAACATTGCTCCTGTCTTGCATTAGAAGAGTGAAACATACTGTGTGTACCTCCCCTTGACAGATTTCATAATGTACCTCGCAGGGACACGTGGATTGGAATCCAGGTTCAATTTTTGGGAAAATTATAAAAACTATTCATTCCGGGCTATTGAGCCTACTGATATGACACTTTCCTGATATGTTCTTTGGCCTGCTGAAGATGTCTTATGTATACCTATACATAAAACTAATATTGTGAAATATTGGCCAGTCTGGAAGCTTGATGTTGTTCTGAAGAAGCTTTCAGAGGATTATGGGAGATGTGTCTGAGACTCATGTCTGCACTGCTGCAGAATTTGGTTGTATTTGATTACTTAACATGACATAACATAAACCTAACATATGAAATTGTTTTTTTACAACAAAAAAAATAGTTTTACCCAAGTATTTCATGAAGAAAAAAGATTTCCTAGTATAAATTCAACCTAAAATGTAACAGCAACCTTTTTAGTACTAAGGTGCTATAAGCCCCAGGGCAAAAAGATTGTATATGTATGTGGATTCTAGGAATTTAGCTTCCTCTTCTAGCAAATTCCATTACCACGGTTGTGTTGGAATGGCACTTACTTAACCTGTCACACAACTTGCTTGTGTATATTTTGCTCTTTTAGAGAACATTGAGAAAACTGGTACCCTCCAGATCTAGCCACACCCTTGATACAGATGAACAAGAAAATAATATAGTGATACATACATTTTAGAGATGTAGCAGACACTTATCCAGACTAACTTACACAGATAACATTCATACACACCAGTCCATTCACATCTGGACCAGAAACTGCTGCAGCAACACAAGTCAAGGCCTGAGTCAAATTAAACCAAAAACTTTAACACACCACAGTTTCTGTCATTTTGTATTACATTTTTAATGAAATTGGCAATGCAATCACTTTTGCTTTCAATACTTCAGATATAGCAGAATATATGATGAGAAATAAAGTTAATTTCAGCACCAGTGGGTGATTTATTGACATTAATAGGAAACAGTTTGCTGCAGTAAACATGAGGCAGATTCCATATTTACTGTGTCCCTTCCCCTCACCTTACTGTCAGTGGTTCTCCTCTCAATGTTTTCACCTTTATGGTCTGACTGAGTTTATCTAAAATGGCTGCCAGCAGAAACACTGTTCTTGTGTTGGAATTGTGCATTACCCAAACCGGCATTCAGCTAAAACTGCTGCAACATACAAATAGCAATTAATTTGCTGGTTCAGCTTCTCATCCTCACCTGATTTAAATGAAGTGTCTCAGAAGCACATCAGTCTCACCACAAAGCAGGATGTATTTAATTAGCACAACTGCCACCAAGTATAATTTACACCAGGGGTGCACAACAAGGGACGATCCGTTTCAGGATTTTGTGCCAACTTTTGGTCTTAATTATTTAATTGTCTCAATCGTATCTTGTCTGATGTGTATGAGTACTGGCTACAGCTGCAGACAGCAAGTGTATCCTAATGATTTTACTGTGCTCAAGTACAGGCTTGAACCAGGGTAATTTATAGAGCTGTCAGCAAATTAAAAACAAGGCAATTGGTTGGAACAAAAATCAGTATGCAGTTCTGCACCCCTGATTTACACTATTAGCACAACACCCCTAACCTCAGTACCAGCTCAAGTAATGTGCGGGTTCCTGTTTCTTTGGACCCATGCGCACAGGTGCCAAAAAATCTACCCAAGAAGTTTAGTTAATTCTGCTGATTAATAACTGATTAATCCAATCTGATTCATGATTCATTTTTCATCAGATAATCACACACAACTAAACACATGTAAATGCTCTCTCTGCAGTTCCTAATGAGCACATATTTTTAGATAGTGTATTTCAGTTTTATAAATAATGAATATATGACATTCATTCCCTGTCATTCTGCCCTCAGCATGCAGTCTGATATCGCTGGATCAGACTGTTTTAGCTGCACTCACTGAAGTCAGTACCCATGTGTTGTATTTCAACAGGATTATATTTGAATTGTTTACATTTGAAACAGTATTATGATGTAATGTACAGTGTAAGAATATTTTGTTTGTGTGCGTGTGTGTGTGGGTGTGCTTATGAGCATTAGTATGGTCAATATAGAGTCATAAAAAAATGAAAAAGAATGAAAAGATATTTGAAATCTGATGCTGCAATTGTCTGTTGATACCACAACTGTGCAGTGCTTTTCAATAATGCAGTTTGGCTTAGTGTACGGCCTGAGTTACCAGCCTGCTAAAATGCTAAAACTCCTTGCAAACATCACATGCTGTAACAAATGAGAAGTGGGGGTTTTGTTTTTCTGATTTCCTAAAGACAGGAAAAGCCATACACATATTGTGACACTATTTAAGATAGCCAACTTCCTCACTGTAAACAAACCAAACCTCAGAATCCAGTGAGGCTTGTCCCTTTTCCTGCTGCCCAGTGTCTAACTCCTGTCTAACTAGTATGCTGTGACAGTGTATTATAGGTCCCTAGTTTTACTTTCAAACCCAACACAAATTCAAGGATACAGTTAATGTTTCCATTTCCATTCCAGCAGCAAACCACTTGTCTGCTGCTAAAGAAATCTCATGTGTGTGTCTGCTTGTGTCACATGTCCTGTAATCCAATCCTTGTGTTCGATGGAGACTTCACCTTACATGGGCTGTGAAGGAAGTAGCCGTTAAAAGTGAATGGGGCTTCCAGTATGAGGGCACTCTCTTTAAATCTTTGGCTGTGTTCGAAACTGCATACTAAGTATACTACTCGTACTACATTTAAATGAAAATCAGCTTGAAGTAGTAGTAGTAGCTATGAGTAGTGTGCAAGTATGCGGTTTCGAACACAGCCTGTGTCTCTGCTTCAATATAGCACACTGCCATGCTACCCAAGCTTGTGAGTGTCAGTTGAAGGTTGCCGATTCGAAAGCTAGACACGAGTTCCACTCTTGCACTCACTTGATGCAAGCTAAGCAAACGAGCCCCGCTGCTTCTGCGGACACACGCGGAGCGAGCCGGACATTTCTTTCCATAGCAGATCGGCAGATGGCTGACTTGAATGTTTATAATAGAATGAGGAATCCTGTTATGAAAAACGAGAAGCTGTTCCTGTGGAGAAGTAAGGATGATTCTTGTTTATGCAGTCGGTATGTTTAGGGTTATTCCAATGAAAGTTGTTTAAGATGTGGGAATGTGGTGTATGTGTTCTGTATGCATTGCCATCATCCAATCAGAACACTGAGTGTCCATGCAAGCTGTGAAGTGTAAATAAAAAATGGAACAGTACCCGCGGTACTGCTAAAAACTTCACAGCTGATAATGACTCATGAATATTCATGAGAGATGGGTGATGTCAGAGCACTGCTTCTCTTTTAGGCTGATCTGTGGACATGAAGGACTGTTTGGCCATGGGCCCAGAACAGACCCCAGGGGAGAGGTAATCAGGTGTGACAGTGACCAGCGCTGTTTCATAACACTGGCCGTGTGCTCCAGATGGCTGCACCCTAGAGACTGTTTACTGCCCTGAATCCTGTGCACCCTGTCTCACACCCTGTTATATGTGCACTCTGTCTCACACCCTGGTGTATGTGCACCTGTCTCACACCCTGTTATATGTGCACTCTGTCTCACACCCTGTTATATGTGCACTCTGTCTCACACCCTGTTATATGTGCACCTGTCTCACACCCTGTTATATGTGCACCTGTCTCACACCCTGGTATATGTGCACCTGTCTCACACCCTGTTATATGTGCACCTGTCTCACACCCTGTTATATGTGCACCTGTCTCACACCCTGTTATATGTGCACCTGTCTCACACCCTGTTATATGTGCACCTGTCTCACACCCTGTTATATGTGCACCTGTCTCACACCCTGTTGTACGTGCACTCTGTTCTCTATGCACAGTCTCACATTCTCTGTCCACATTAGCCACTAGACTACAGGCTGAATTTGGGTCAGTGCTTTCTGCCCGGCAACAGAGGTCCATCTTAGTTTCTCTAGTAAATGAAAACAGTCTCTTTGTGTTAAATCTACTCCATTTAAATGGAATACTAATAGAAATACTACATATTTAAGGTGCACTCCTCTAATTTTGTCTATTGGTTTATAGGCTTATATCAGTCCCTGTCTTTATTATTTAATTGGCTGATTTAACTCGGTGGGGAAATACATGTGGACTGAAAGTATTTAGTGTAACAATTAGGGTAGCAGTAATTTAGAATGAAAATCTAATACTTAATTCACTCAAGGGACCAAGAAGCAGGCAAGATTAGTTTCCTAAAATGAGTAGTACTTATTTTGGGCCAGAAGAGGGCAGTGTAGGCATTCCAGACAGTCTAAAAGCACAATTTCCCTTACACTTTCCTTAAGAATCAGGGGACGAGGGATTGACTTCCCCTGAAGCTCGCAAACTCAAGCGATTACCGGAGATAAATGTTTTTTTAATGGAATAGTTTTGAATGAACTTCAATGGAGGAGTTGGCTTTTTGGCACCAGGGGCTTACTAAACTGCCATACCTCCGATAACCACTGGAGTTCGCAAGCTTGTGGGAGCATGTCAATCCCTGGTCCTTTTTGCAGTGGGGCCCCCTTTTTCCCAAAGTGCCAAATCTGCCACTTTGATTAATAAAAAAAGAAATTCCCGATTTAACATCGGGTATTCAGTCAGAATTAATACAAACTCTGGTGTGGCCTCCTGGGGACTTATTAGGCTTATTTATGTACAGGAACGGTGTATCACACACGGTCAGCCAAAAGGTTGAACCCAGGTTGATTTCGGTATCATTAAGAAAAACTCATAACCCTACAGTATAATCTAGAAGCAACAACACAGTATATACCTCTTTACAGTCTTTACAGTGTTTGTGCAATATCTGAACTGCGTCAACTGGGTGAAAACATAATGAGATTGAGTGGTCACCTGCCGCATCATAGTCGTAAACTGACTGAGCTAGATTATCGCAAACGGATATCTATGGTGTGCCCTGCCCACACCATCCTCCTCCTCCACAGCAGCAATGCGTCCACTGCGGCTGCTCAACATGGCGGCCTCTATCGCACCGATACGCTCATCCACATTATACAGCCGTGTCTTCCAACCATGTTGTCGAACAAAATTCAGGGCTTACAGGAAGAGTGGGATCCAGCGGAGGCATTTCCATTTAACAGACGCCAGGTGTGAGGATATTTACACTTTAATAATCAGGACGTGCATTTATGAGATGCTCGGGTATTTGCCACTGATGTCCGTAAGGTGTCACTAGTTTTTGGTTCAATTTGCTGAGCAGGTGCATCGGGGTTCGCATAAAGGGGTTCAGACACATAACTTAATATGTAACGTTAATACATAATGTAAGCTCACGTTTCTAGTAGGCTATAATTGTGACGGACGCACTGATTTGGCTATTTTAAAATAACTGTCCCGCATGAACGTTAGGCTACCTGTCAAAAACAGCCGGGCAGACTAAAACTGTGTACTCTCCGGGTAGGTACAGTACTGATCAAAAGCCTTATCTAAGGAGAATAACCTACAACTATCATAGCTACATTACGGGATATGTTAGCTATGTTGTTGTTAGAAACCAGGTTTTATGTCATGAACGAATCATTCAGCGATTTGTTGTATCATAATTTATTTAATGCGTTTTGGTTTTGTGAAGTTACGCTGCTACAGTAATCTCAGGAACAGAGCTGGCCCGGCAGATTCACAGAGAAATACAACGTGACGTGGAAGAGTTGGTATCTCAAGGTAATAAGCGACCGCATCTGAGTGTCATCAGAGTGGGAAACGACCCTGCCAGCCGCTCCTACGTCCGAAACAAAACCAAAGCGGCTACAGCGCTGGGTGAGTGGGATCTGACTAAAGTGAGAATGTGTGCATCTACTGATGTGGTTGGAATGTTTTTGTTTGGGCAGGGGGGTGGAATGTGATTGTTTGGGATGTGTTTGTTATGTTTTTGTTGGGGACTTGGCTGCTGGATATGTCGTAGCCATGTGATCATTTGTGTGTATTTGGTGTGGTTGTTATGTGAATGCTTGAGATGTTTGGGATGTGTTTGTTAAGTTTTTGTTGGGGATTTGGCTGCTTGGGATGTCGTTGCCATGTGATTATTTGTGTGTATTTGGTGTGGTTGTTATGTGAATGCTTGAGATGTTTGGGATGTGTTTGTTATGTTTTTGTTGGGGATTTGGCTGCTTGGGATGTCGTTGCCATGTGATTATTTGTGTGTATTTGGTGTGGTTGTTATGTGAATGCTTGAGATGTTTGGGATGTGTTTGTTATGTTTTTGTTGGGGATTTGGCTGCTTGGGATGTCGTTGCCATGTGATTATTTGTGTGTATTTGGTGTGGTTGTTATGTGAATGCTTGAGATGTTTGGGATGTGGTTGTTTGGAATTAGATTTTTTGGGGACATGTCTGGGTTGTGATTATTGGATGTGGTTGTGTGGGATGTGGTTGTTTGGCATGTGGTTGTTTATCTGGCTGTTTGGGATGTGGTTGTTGGATGTGGGTGTTGGATGTGGTTGTTTATGCAGTTGTGTGGGATGTGGTTGTTGGATGCGATTGTTGGATGTGGTTGTTTAGGATGTGGTTGTTGGATGTGGTTGTTTTGGATGTGATTGTTGGACGTGTTTGTTTTGCATGTGGTTGTTGGATGTGGTTGTTTTGGATGTGGTTGTTGGATGTGGTTGTTTTGGATGTGGTGGATGTGGTTGTTTATGCGGTTGTGTGGGATGTGGTTGGAATATGATGTGGTTGTTGGATGTGGTTGTTTTGGATGTGGTGGATGTGTTGGATGTGGTTGTTTATGCGGTTGTGTGGGATGTGGTTGTTTATGCGGTTGTGTGGGATGTGGTTGGGATATGATGTGGTTGTTGGATGTGGTTGTTTGGGATGTTTTTTTTTTGGATGTGGTTGTTTATGTGGTTGTGTGGGATTTGGTTGGAATATGAAGTGGTTGTTGGATGTGGTTGTTTTGGATGTGGTGGATGTGGTTGTTTATGTGGTTGTGTGGGATGTGGTTGGAATATGATGTGGTGGACGCTGGTCTCCAGGGATCTGCAGTGAGATGCTGGTAAGGCCCGCCTCCGTGTCACAGGAGGAGCTGCTGGAGATGATTGACACCCTGAACCGTGACTGGAGAGTGAGCGGCCTGTTAGTACAACTTCCTCTTCCAGGTAACCTCTACCCCTTTACCCTGACTTCCTCTTCCAGGTCACTCCCACTGATCTCAACTACAGGGAAACTTTCCAATCACTTATTTTTACCTCCTTGTGTCCTTTCCTGGCATCCTGTTCTGATGGAGGACACAGGGGCAGGAATGTGAGGACAGAGGAATCAGAGATGTAACGTCCTTGCTCTTTCTAGTGTCAGTTTAAAGGCACAGCATGAATGAATTTATTTAGATTTAAATAAATGTAAATTTACAGACGTGGCACACAGCTCCTGTTCTGTTCTCTGATTGGAAGCCCTTAGCACACAGCTCCTGTTCTGCTCTCTGACTGGACACCCTTGGCACACAGCTCCTGTTCTGCTCTCTGATTGGAAGCCCTGAGTTCACAGCTCCTGTTCTGCTCTCTGATTGGAAGCCCTTTGCACACAGCTCCTGTTCTGCTCGCTGATTGGAAGCCGTTAACACACAGCTCCTGTTTTGGTCGTCCTTTGCAGAGCACATTAACGAACGGGCGGTGTGTAACGCCATTGCTCCAGAGAAGGATGTGGACGGGTTCCATATCGTCAACATCGGGAAGCTGTGCCTTGACCAAAGATCCATGGTGCCTGCCACACCTGCAGCCGTGTGGGAAATCATCAGGAGAACAGGTGAGAGACCGCCTGGGTGCCCCCAGCTCACTTAAAATGTTCTCACAATGTTGCTGGAATGTTCTGTCAATGTTATAACATTGCCGCTACATGACAGCAACAGTGTGAGAACATTTTAGTTTCAGCTGGATAGGAGCTGCTGCTTTGAGCCTGATCAGCTCAGTGGTCAGCTCTTGTTCTTCTCTTTAGAATGAGATTCAGTGTAAGCAGTGGACTACCAACATTTCTGTTGGTCACCACAAGAGGGCACTACACTCATAGTTCAAGACATCTGTAAAACCCAGTGTAGTAGTAACGTCTGCATTCATTTTTGGTCAAATGTTTGGAGGATAGACGGTGTATTATACTGTATCTTGTCTCCTGAAAATGCAATCTGAATTGATGGCTTATGGAAGTTCAGGTGGACTCAGCATTCAAAAGAGACTACAGTCAGTGTCTGAGGTCTGCTCTCATCTTGTGTGCACGTACAGCTAAGCACTTAGCCATCTTTTATGTTTATTACAAGAGGAAAAATATATTTTGGATTCATTCTGAAACTGTGGGAGTGGGACTGGGAATGGGAAACACTGGAATGTTGTTTTATTTATTATTATTATTATTTATTTTTATTCATTTGAACTTTTTTCCCCACCTGTTTTGAAACATTGTATTATAGCAGTATTTTACAAGTAAATGGTTGGTTAGTGTATTGTAGTAGAATTATAGCAGGTACGGTTTGTGAGTGTATTATCGCAGTATTTTACAAGTAAAGGGTGGGTAAGTGTATTGTAGTAGAATTATAGCAGGTACGGGTTGGTGAGTGTATTATAGCAGTATTTTACAAGTAAAGGGTGGGTAAGTGTATTGTAGTAGAATTATAGCAGGTACGGGTTGGTGAGTGTATTGTAGTAGAATTACACACAGGTATGGGTTGGTGAGTGTATTGTAGTAGAATTACACACAGGTATGGGTGGGTAAGTGTATTGTAGTAGAATTATAGCAGGTACGGTTTGGTGAGTGTATTGTAGAATTATAGCAAGTACGGGTTGGTGAGTGTATTATAGCAGTATTTTACAAGTAAAGGGTTGGTGAGTGTATTATAGCAGTATTTTACAAGTAAAGGGTTGGTGAGTGTATTATAGCAGTATTTTACAAGTAAAGGGTTGGTGAGTGTCGAAAAGAAGTGTAGCGGGTAAAGGGCTGGTGCGTGTATTACAATAGTGCCATAGCAAGTGAATTGATGGTGCATCATAGCAGTATTATAGCAGTTCTATAGCAGTGTTACAGTGAATATTTTGTTTCTCAGGCATCCAGACAGTGGGGAGGAACGTGCTTGTTGCAGGGCGCTCGAAGAACGTTGGGATGCCCATTGCTATGCTGCTGCACACGGACAGGAGACACGAACGCCCAGGGGGTGAGAGAGAGAGAGAGTGTGTGAGAGAGTGTGTGAGGGAGAGTGAGTGAGTGAGAGTGTGTGAGAGTGAGAGAGAGTGAGCGAGTGAGTGAATTAGTGAGGGAGAGAGTGCGAGAGAGGGGGTGAGAGTGAGGGAGAGAGAGAGGGAGTGGGTGAGAGTGAGAGAGGGGTGAGAGAGGGAGAGAGACTGAGAGAGAGAGAGAGAGTGTGAGAGTGAGAGAGCGGGAGAGAGAGAGTGAGTGAGGGAGAGAGTGAGAGATTGAGAGAGTGGGCGAGAGTAAGAGGGGGAGAGAGAGAGAGGGAGAGGGAGTGAGAGTGAAAGAGAGAGCGAGAGATGTTTTACAGTTATCATAAATGTTTTACAGTTATCATTGTTCAGTTATGTTTGTTACATGTTAGATGTTGTTCATATATGGTTCATGACTTGTGTAGGCCTAATATTGTGCATAATTTGTATATATTATTGTTTAATTTTATTATTGAATATGCTTTGGCAATACAAATGCCTATTCTGTCATGCCAATAAAGCACCATTGAATTGAGTGAGAGAGTGAGTGAGAGAAAGAGAGAGGGAGATGTAACGTGCAGGTCACATCCGTCTGTTAAGGGAGATGTAACGCACAGGTCACATCCGCCTGTTAAGGGAGATGTAACACAGGTCACATCCGTCTTGTTACGGGAGATGTAACGTGCAGGTCGCATCCGTCTGTTAAGGGAGATGTAACACAGATTACATCCGTCTGTTAAGGGAGATTGAATACGCAGGTCGCATCCGTCTGTTAAGAGAGCTGTAACGCATCTGCCCGTAAGGGGTTAAAAGAAGGCTGTTTGGTTGCTGTGCATCTCAATTGCAGGTGTGTGTACAAGGTGTGTGTTTGCGCAGCAGATTTAAGGTTGAAACGTGAGAGCAGCCGAAACACGTAATAATGCAATTTGTCAGCGGAGAGACTACGGCGACCTGCGTGTGTGCCACGCATTAGTATCTGTAATAACCGCCGCAATATCGGAAATCAAGTCTCTTGCAAAACGGCCCCGGTGATGAAATGAAGCTTAGAACGAGGGCGGAACAGGATCTGACCTGTTGCCGCGGCGAAGCCCCATCATTGCTTTACGTGTCTGCCTATATATGGGCGTGCAGGAAGTCGCCCTTCTTCTCAGAAGGAAAAATATTTATCCCACCGGCAGCTCCCTCAGGAAGCGGAGAGGGCAGGGTTATTATTATTAAGTGACGTAACGATTCGGACGGTGACGCTTGGGATTTCGAGGCACGGGTCGGCGACGTTTTGAAATCGTACCTACAGTTAGACCTGTTAGACTTCCTTTGTGTGGTTTAGGGGGAAGTTAGAGAATAGAACATATTAACACAAAAGAAGAAAGTCGGGGATGTGTGTTGCAATCTCCCACTGAGCGCTTCCTGAACGCGGGGGCCAGGGACGTCAGAATCATTTCTGAAGTACAGGGGAGTCAATTGTTGGGTACAGCAATATAGCGTCAAAAAAGCCAATGTCTAAAAGGTAACTAACACAGGGGGGAACACTAGCTCAGTGAAGTGACATAGCCGTGGCGTTAATTTAGCACCGGAAGTCATTCGGTCGCCTCACATAACAGAGAAAGTATGGCTATAAGATAAAGTGACTCTTTATTGTTGAAAGTGGATATTTGTCTGGCTAGTAGCCTACACAAATGGGCTGCCAAGCAATACAATCAAGCTAAATATAAAGAAATTAAATTTAGACTTGTGAGATTCCTAATTCCTCTAGCCCTGTCCTCCTATCTTGCGGCTTGTCTATCGCCTACTTGTAGCCTGCTGTTTTCAGTTGCCGAGGGTAGCCTAGTTACAGCCGTGAGTCTGTCTTGAGACATGGTGCTTTCTCAGGAAGGCTTTAGCCTAGCATTTCAGTAGTTTCTGCTTTGAAAACGATCCCTCTGCAGAAGCCACAGCTACAGGCTAGTTAAAAAGATAAAGATCTTTTTATCTTCATCAAGGTAACTGGGCAGAAGGAAGTGGTGGTTTAAATCCAGTAGTTCAGCAAGGTCTTTAATTCATCCCTATTTCTCCTGAATTCCCAAACTCGGTGTGTTAAGGGTAAGCCCCTTAGGCTACTGCTCAGAATAATTACTTTATTTATGATATATTAGCTTCTTTTTTTTACCACCACTTAAAGACTTTTTGCTCGTCATCTTGAGTGCTCACTCTCCGACCTGATTGAGCGATATATTTGGCAGCTTTGTTTTATTGCTTTATTCATATTTTTCTAATCTGGTTCTTTTTATATTTCTGCAGAAGGGTCTATAGCTTTTGATAGCTAGCTCATGTCCAGCGAAACAATGTAAACACATCATTGCTGTGCACATTTGTTTGACAATGGACTGAATTGTGTCTACTCTTCCTTTTCATGTTTGTGTATTGGGACATGCCATTATAAGTATACAACAGCATTTACTCACTCTCCCAAGCCTTTGGAACAGGGTTTGGGCCAGTTAATTCAAATTGACAGGGCTTTGAACCACAGAAACAGTTCCATGTCAGTTCCAGTTTGGTAGAACTTGCCTGAATGTAGTTCTGTCCCTTTGCTGTTTTTAAAGTAAGTAAGATTTGGTACATATTAGTTGCACACTGGCTATAACTGACCCTGTGCCTTGATAGGGAAACAGTGTGTGTTTGTGCTTGTAAAGTGGTGCTGGTGTTGATGAGACCACGTGATGTTGGGGAGACAATCTGTGCCCATTTTGGTCACATCTAATTTATACCAGCACAATGTCAGGTAGGTCACTCTATCAAGAATGCTCAGGCTTGGATGTATTTAGGGCAGTGGTTCTCAACCCGACCCCAAGTATGCTGAGTATGCTATGCCGAGTTTCACCCACCAACCAGATGTTACCCAGGTAGTGTTAAGTGTGGCAGCAGTAAGCTGACGAGTCTTTAGTGTCAGCGTGTAAATGACGTGTGGAGAATACTGGGTTCAGAAAGCGGGTCTCGGGGCAATCTCAGCTTCTGGAATCCCAGCCTGTTCACACTTGCCTGCTGCATAGCACTGCCCCCATGGTGGTGCGCACTCAGACAAGCTCAGGCAGCAGCACCATTGGCAGCCGGGAAGTACATACCAACCCTTCCTCAGAACAAAAGCACTCAAACACCACCCACCACAAGCCCCACCGCTGAACCCATACTGCAGGCCACACACTGTACACCACCGACCACACACCCCACCACCGACCCCATACTACAGACCACACACTGTACACCACCGACCACAAACCCCACCGCCGACCCCATACTACAGACCACACACTATATACCACCGACCACAAACCCCACTGCTGAACCCATACTACAGACCACACACTATATACCACCGACCACAAACCCCACTGCTGAACCCATACTACAGACCACACACTATAGACCACACACTACAGACCGCACATTGCAGATAGACCCCAGTACGCACTGCACAGTACAGACCCCCCGCTACAGATTGTACAGTCTTATGGGAAATCTTATTTGAGAAACTAACCCTTTACCGACCTGTGTTCTGGACAGTGTATTGGGACCACGTGTTCAGCCAATCAAAATGGTGAGAATGATCACATGGCAGGAAGGGGGCACCAGGCCTCACATTCCCCCCTGTCCTCCACAGGTGACGCCACGGTAACCATCGCTCACAGATGTACTCCCAAGGAGCAACTGAAGGAGCTCACCTGCCTCGCCGATATCGTCATTGCCGCTGCCGGTAATTCACTATTAGCATTAGCTCAGTGTAACAGCCTATCAGCATGCAGATTACAGTAGCATTAGTTCACTGTAACAGCCTATCAGCATGCAGATTACAGTAGCATTAGCTCAGTGTAACAGCCTATCAGCATGCAGATTACAGTAGCATTAGTTCACTGTAACAGCCTAACAGCATGCAGATTACAGTAGCATTAGTTCACTGTAACAGCCTAACAGCATGCCGATTACAGTAGCATTAGTTCACTGTAACAGCCTATCAGCATGCAGATTACAGTAGCATTAGCTCAGTGTAACAGCCTATCAGCATGCACATTACAGTAGCATTAGCTCAGTGTAACAGCCTATCAGCATGCAGATTACAGTAGCATTAGTTCACTGTAACAGCCTATCAGCATGCAGATTACAGTAGCATTAGTTCACTGTAACAGCCTATCAGCATGCAGATTACAGTAGCATTAGCTCAGTGTAACAGCCTATTAGCATGCACATTACAGTAGCACATCCTGTCAACGCGGTTCATAAAGCATGTTGCCTCTATCAATGCAGCAGAATGTGATTTTGATGTAGACCAGTGTTTCTTAAAACTGTGGGTGAGGACCCAAAATGGTTCCCAGGAGTGTATGAGATGGGTCCTGGAATGAGTTTGTAGTCCACTAAGGCTATGCTAGGATGTGTATTTCATGAGTTCCTGAAAGGTACTAAATTTCTAATTTGGGTCTCGATATTAAAACATTTAAGAGCCACTAATGTGCAGTAAAATAAACTGTCTGTGCCCTTTTCCACCCAGGGGTCCCTAACCTGATCACCGCAGACATGGTGAAGCCTGGGGCCGCGGTCATCGATGTGGGAATCAGCCGCATTCAGGACCAGACCGGGACCGTTCGGCTCATTGGGGACGTCGACTTTGAGGGTAAATTCATATTTCTTTAAATAAAATGTGTAAGATTATATGATTAGTCTAAAGTAACAATCATCCCTATATTACAGACCTGAACTTGTATTTTAATTCATACATTATTTCACATCAACCACTGCTGTGACCACTGACACAATGAAATTACACAAATCAGGTCATACAGTGCTAGATGCTGAAAGCTTTCTCCAACCTGCACTGAGGACATGATGGTATTCTCCAGATTAATCTGAAACATCTGAGAAGCCAACAGCTGAGAAGCTTTTGGTTCACTGAAATGGAGGGACTTTGTATAAAAAGGGATGTAATTCCTACGTGGATTTCCCAATATGGATGTAAATAGCCTTGAACTAAAGGTGACAGTCTGCACTTTAACCTCATATCCATTGCTTCACTTCAAACCCAATGTGCTGGAGTACAGAGCCAAAAGAACAGAAATTGTACCAAATGTCCAAATATTTACGGACTGTACAGTATTTCCTGTTGTTGTTTGGAGAGGAACTGTAGGATTAGGAGAGTGTTTTTCTGTGGGGTTGGCCTGTGCTGGCGTATGTTCTGAACCGTCATGGCCACTCTCTTCCCCTGCAGGGGTGAAAACTAAGGCCGGATTCATCACTCCGGTTCCAGGAGGGGTGGGGCCTATGACTGTCGCCATGGTAATGAGGAACACAGTGACAGCTGCCAGAAATGCACTGACACACTGAGTACACACGCACAACAACCACAAACGCAGGAAGGCACACGTACAAACAAACATCGGTACAAACACTCGCACGTGTACACTGTGCATACTTCCAACGCTGGTGCAGCACCTGTCAGTCATATTTCGAAGCCACACCCGCATTGAACAGTATCAGCCGTCGTGGCTGCAAATGTCACAGTTTCCTTAAAGGTTAGCTGACCCGTTTTATTAAGCAAATATGTTCTCAACTGTTTTTTACAGATAGTTCATGTCATTAAACCAATTACAAAAAGCTAGATAGAGCTGTGCAGTCAGACACCAGTATTAAAGGGTTTTGAGGTGGTTCTTCACACTGGTTTAGACCTTAAAAGTGTTTTGAGCCTTGCAGCTGCAGTAAGTAAATGTTTAAAATGGCCGCTCATAACTCCTACAGTGTTTGTGCTGACACAAACACAGCTGGGGCACGGGCCCTATTTGACCCTGAATGCATCTGTATTCGGCCTTGTCCAATCAGACCACAGGTACACACACACACACACACACACACACACACACACATGCAATCGTGTCAGCCCGCACACACACTAAAATTTGTGTTCGTTTATTTATTTATTTATGTATGTATGTCTGTATTTATTTTTATTTATTAATTTATTGGTATGTAATTTATTTTTTTAGATTTGCATTTTTCTAATGTTATATGGTTTGGTTGTGGTTCTAAGTTCTGCTGTCATGCCCGGCCAGCCACTGTGGACGTGAGCAAAACCATCATTCTGTAAGAAATGAAATAAAGCATCTTGAGTATGAAGCAGTTTGTGTGTGTGTATGTGTATGTATGTACACTGCTCAAAAATTAAGGGAACACTTAAGGGACACATCAGATCTTGAACGATTTATTCAAGTTGAAAATCTTTACTGATGTCCATTATATAATTTGTTGAGAACAAAACGACTTAACAACGGTCAAAGGGAACCAAAATCATCAACCCATTGAGGGCTTGATTCAAAATTAAAGTAAAAAAAAGTGAAATCACAGGCTGATCCAACTTGTGTGAATTTTATCATGGCAACTCATAATGTGACGCAGTAGTGTGTATGGCCCCCGCGTGCCTGTACGCACTCCCGGCAACGTCTGGGCATGCTCCTGCTGAGTCGGCGGATGGTGTCCTGGGGGATCTCCTCCCAGACCTGGATCAGGGCATCATTGAGCTCCTGAACAGTCTGTGGCAGTGCTAGGCGGTGTCCGATGCACCGATACATAAAGTCCCATAGGTGCTCAATTGGATTTTGGTCAGGGGAACGTGAGGGCCAGTCAATGGCATCAATGCCTTCTTCATCCAGGAAGTGCCTACACACTCTGGCCACATGTGGCCGGGCATTGTCCTGCACCAGGAGGAACCCAGGGCCCACTGCACCAGCGTAAGTTCTGACAATCGGTCTGAGGATTTCATCCCAGTACCTAACTGCAGCCAGGGTACTGTTGGCTATGACATGGAGGTCTGTGCGACCCTCCAAGGATATGCCTCCCCAGACCCTCATTGACCCACCTCCAAACCGGTCATGCTGGATGATGTTACAGGCAGCATAACGTTCACCACCGCATCTCCAGACTCATTCACGCCTGTTACATGCTCAGTGTGAACCTGCTCTCATCTGTGAAAAGAACAGGACGCCAATGGCGGACCTGCCAATTCAGGAAAGTCTCTTGCAAATGCCAATTGAGCTGCACGATGCTGGGCTGTGAGCACAGGTCCCACTAGAGGACGTTGGGCCCTCATGCCTCCCTCATGGAGTCTGTTTCTGAAATTTTGGACAGAAACATGCTCATCAGTAGCCTGCTGGAGGTCATTTTGTAGGGCTCTGGCAGCGCTCCTCCTGTTCCTTCTCGCACAAAGGAGCAGATACCGGTCCTGCTGCTGGGTTGGCTCTCCTTGTGTAACAGCCGGTCTCCTAGTATCTCCTCCATGCTCTTGAGACTGTGCAGGGAGACACAGCAGACCTTCTTGTGACGCATGTGCCATCCTGGAGGAGCTGGACTACCTGTGCAACCTGATTGGGCTGCAGGTACCGCCTCATGCCACTAGGGGGTTACCTTCTTGGGGGTTGTCTTGCTTTTGCATCTCCATTGCACCTGTTGTTACTTTTATTTGCACCAAAGCAGGTGAAATTGATTCACAATCACTTGTGCTCCCTAAATGGACAGATTGATATCCCTGAAATTTAACTGACTTGGTGTTACACTGTGATGATTAAGTGTTCCCTTAATTTTTTTGAGCAGTATGTGTGTGTGTGTGTGTGTGTGTGTGTGTGTGTGTGTGTGTGTGTGTGTGCGTGTGCGTGTGGTGCATCCTTCACTGATGTGCCCCACAGAGTCCCCCCCCAACAGAGTGCTTTAGCTCCTTTAGCAAAGAGCACTGCCCCCTACTGGCTCAGCCCAGAACAGCTTCCTCTGTCATTGACAACAGCACAGCTGCATGGAACAGTAAATTGGGGGTGGCCAGTTCCATTCCTGCAGGGCCCAGGAGAAAGATGGCAGCCTTATGAGAGGCCCAGGAAGTGCCATGTGCACGCACAGTTACGCAAGTCTACTGTTCCTCTCTGAGAAAAGCCAGAGGAAACGTTCAATTTCAAGACACTGCGCATGTGCGAGAGAAATTGCCCTTTTCTCTGTGCTAACGATATATTTTAGCCAAATAAATCTGCCATTTGAGGTATGGATCAACAGCTCATCATGAGAAACTTTGGCCCACCATTGGCCTGAATACACATATCACATTCATACTCCAAATCAGTACATTGATACGTCATTACAGCTACGCGCTTGTCAATGTCAATAAATGGCAGGCATTTTATATAGCAACTTTATCCAAAGCGCTGTACAATTGATGCTTCTCATTCACCCATTCATACACACACTCACACACCGACGGCGATTGGCTGCCATGCAAGGCCCCAACCAGCTCGTCAGGAGCATTTGGGGGTTAGGTGTCTTGCTCAGGGACACTTTGACACAGCCCAGGCGGGGGATTGAACCGGCAACCCTCCGACTGCCAGATGACTGCTCTTACTGCCTGAGCCATGTCGCCCAATATCAGTACATTTACATTTTAATCCTTTCAAAGATGCTCTTAACCCGAGTAACTTGAATTACTTTCTTATACGGCTTTTGGGACTATGCTAAATGTATTTGGAATGTATGCTAAGCCCTTAGCAGTCTGCAGGGAGGAGTGTATTTAATACAGGTGTCTCTATCTGTGTGTGTGTGTGTGTGTGTGTGTGTGTGTGTGTGTGTGTGAGTGTGTGTGTGTGCGTGTGTGTGTATGAGTAATGGAGGTCTGTGTGTAATACCGGTGTGGAATGTAATGCGTGTGAGTGCGTAATGCAGGAGTGTGTGTGTGTGTGTGTGTGAGTGCGTAATGCAGGTGTGTGTGTGTGTGATACAGGTGGATGTCTGTGATGCAAGTGTGTGATGCATACAGTGGCTTCAGAAAGCATTTAGACCCCTTCACTTTTTGCACACTTTATTGTATTGTAGATTTAATTTTAAATAGATAAAATTTTTGCCCATCAATCTACACTCAATTATCCATAATGACAAAGTGAAAACCGAAATCTCTCATTTACATAAGTATTCAGACTCTTTGATGTGGCACTCCAAATTGTGGTCAGGTGCATCCCGTCTACCTGAGGAAAGTCGAATTGATTGGACATAGTTTAGAAAGGCACACACCTTTGAATGTTATGTACCTTGATTCACACAGCATGTCAGGGCAAAAACCAAGCAAAAAAGTCCAAGGAGCTCTCTATAGACCTCTGTGATAAAATTGTGGATCAGAGCAAGGATATAAAACCATTTCTGAAGCTTTGAGTGATTCCAGGAGCACAGTGGCCTCAATAATTAGTAAATGAAAGAAGTTTGGAACCACCAACTCTTCCTAGAGTTGGCCGTCCAGCCAAACTAAGTAACCGGGCAAGAAGGGCCTTGGACCAGGAACCTAACGGGCATTCTAACAGAACTTCAGAACTACCTCTACAGAGATAGGAGAACCTGCCGGAAGGGCAACCATCTCAGCAGCACTCCATCAATCAGGCCAAAACATTTACCTCCAAGCATTATGTCTGGTGAACATCAGGCACTGCTCATCCACCTGGCTAATACCATCCCTACAGTGAAGCATGGTGGTGGCAGCATCATGCTATGGGGGTGCTTCTCAGTGGCTGGGACAGGGAGACTGGTCAGGAAAGAATGAATGCAGCCAAATGCAGAGCGGTCCTTGAAGAAAACCTGCTCCAGAGAACGCAACCTCAAACTGGGATTACGGTTGACCTTTCAGCATGACATTGACCTGAAGCATACAGCCAAGACAATGCTGGAGTGGCTTCGGGACAAGTCTCTGACTGTCCATGAGTGGCCCAGCCAAAACTCAGGCTTAAACCCCATGGATCATCTGTGGAGAGACCTGATGATGGCAATTCACATACACTTCCTATCCAATCTGAGAGAACATGTTTTCACTTTGTCATTGAGTGTCGGGGTATGAATACTTTCTGAAGCCACTGTATGTAATGGTAAAAGAAGTGCATTTGTATGGGGCTTATATCCAAAGCTGTTTACGATTGATGCCTCTCATTCACCCATTGTCACACACTCAAACACCAACAGGCTGCCATGCAAGGCGCCAACCAGCTTGTCAGGAGAAATTGGGGGTTAGGTGTCTTATTCAGGGACACCTTGACACACCCAGGGTGGGGGTATTGAACCGGCAACAACTGCCAGACGGCTGCTCTTACCTCCTGACCTAATGTGTGTATGATACTGATGTCATGTATATCAGGCTCGAGATTGGGGGTGCATATTTGCATTCTGGGCTGTGTGGATGTATGTGCATACTAGACCGGGGTTTTCAGACTCAGGGTGCCAGAGGGAACAGGAAGTGAAAGGAAGCGAAAGCGAGAAAATATTCCAGTAAGATCTCTCATTTTTCATTGGCTGGCGGAAACATAAGTCAGCGTTGTGCTGCTATAAATGCCAAGCTGAGACACGCCACAGCACAGAACATTCACTCGACGGGGAGACATCAGAGAAAACTCCACCCAACGCCGACATGCATCCACAGCACTCAGGTGAGAGACCGTCACCTTCAAAGGGTTTTAACGCCGACACCAGCTCATAGCACACACCTGAAAGCTGGTGTGTTTAGCTCTATCTGGAGGGGATTATTTTAGGACTCAGGCATGTAGCAGTGCCCCCCCCAGGCAGAATACATAGGAGACAATGACACGGTGACAATTCTGTCAATTCATTTTGGTGTAAAAGTTCTAAGGTGCAGCTGGAAGGAACTGTAGATACTCTATGGACAGATGTTTCCATGCACTGAAATGACAGCTGAATCAAAATAAACTGTTAGTGGAGAAATGTAACATAATGATTCAGCAGTTCCAACAAGTTCCAGGAAGTTGACTGCGTTTCAGCAATTTTGCTAAATTTAAGCATTTTGTCTGTGTTTCATCAATTTGAGTGTTCCATATAGTTAAAAGCCACATGAAACCTCAGGGAACAACTTATTTACATGAAATATATCATCAAATTCAGTTCATGTAATTGTGTTATCATTGTACAGTGAACAAGGAAAAGTCTCACCATATTATTTAACATAAACCATCTTTCTTTTCTGATGAAAATATAGTGTTCACCTAAAGAATACCTGTATAAATTAGTGAGGTATTGAAACAGGTCTAAGAACAACGAGGAGAAATATGCAAAAAATGTTGGTGCCAATATTTACTGAATATTCTATGTACATCAAATATGGAATAGAGTATCACTCCAATTATTCGTGAAAATGTGGTTGTATTCACAAGAAATCAGAAAAGCTGCCAAAGTCATGCTGTAACATATACAGTCCATGCAGTCAGCATTATAAAACATCACTGATGTCACCCGTGGCCAGGTATGTGCCAGGCTGATTGACCTACTGCTTCCACTGAGTCTATTTTAAGGAGCTTGTTTGTTAACAAGGGATGTTGTCTCCCACAGCCATCTTTGCACTGACCTTGGTAACCATCATGTGCTCAACACCAGCAAAGTCTACAGAATCCACACAGGACCTGTTCCCTTCTGCAGAGCCCACACAGGACCAATTCCGTTCTGCAGGTGGGTTCCTCTGTGTTTATTGCACACAGGTGTATGTGTCTGTGATCTTACTTCAGTCCCAGCATGTTCCCACAGAGACGCCTCTCTCAAAACCTCTAAAAGCTGACATTTTTGTGTTCAGTGTAACTGCTCATGTCGTAGCTACTGTTGTGACAAACTGGATGTCCTCTGTGGACAATGGACTATAACTGTGCTCTATAGATTCATAAATAGATCTCATTTAATTTACCATAAAAAATGTGTGGAACATCACTGTAGTTTGGGGGGGGAAGGGGGGGGGGGGGGGGGGGGGATGATGTCACAATGAGCTTGACCACCAAACGTGCAAGTGCTTCATCTCCTCTGCCACATAGATTAGCCTCATGGAGTGACACACCAGCAACTATAAACCGCATCTACACATTGATACTGCCTCTGGATGACGAATGTTGTTATTGTTGATACACTTGTTTTTTTTTAGCTGACACATGCTGCAACAGCACACCTACATTAACTGTTTTCCACTCATACTGCATATGTATGTCTGATAGGCTATATTTAGCCAGAGTGTATTATGGGTGATGCTGTGCCAGCCTGTTTTTCTGCCAATTTCCAGTTTGTCTGCCATGTATTATTTATTCATGTGATTTTATTTTTGCTTTCATGAATGATTCAACCGTTTTTAGTGTTTATGTTTATGGTTGTGTGTATAGGGAGTATGTAACTGTGTTTATGGTTAAGTGTGTAACTGTGTTTATGGTTGTGTGTATAGGGAGTATGTAACTGTGTTTATGGTTGTGTGTATAGGGAGTATGTAACTGTGTTTATGGTTGTGTGTATAGGGAGCGTGCAGACTCCTCGGGTCCTGATGTTGCTGGGTCCTTGTTCTGGAACAGATAAGGATTTCTGTCTGAATGGTCAGTGTGGCTTCCATCCTGACCTGAAAAAGCCAACTTGCACGTGAGTATCTACATACAATGCCACTGTAACCTGGCACCCATACCTTATCAGATATGGAATATTCAGTAATATAATGTAATATTCAGTCACAGTCATTTGTTAAGCCTAATATGAGAATGGTGTGGTGGGTGTGGTTGCCAGGTGTCCGCCGAATTACAGAGGGGAGCGGTGTGAACACATGCTGCTGGACTCGCACAGTGATGGCAACCGTGAAAAATATATCGCCATCGGTGGAGGTGTGGCCCTGCTGCTCTGCTCTATTGCTGCTGCCGTCTACTGCTGTCTGAAGAAGAGGTACTATACCAAATCACAACATGTTTAATACTATACCAAATCACAACATGTTTAATACTATACCAAATCACAACATGTTTAATACTATACCAAATCACAGCACATTTATTGCTATACCAAATCACAACACATTTAATACCATACCAAATCACTACACATTTAATACCGTACCAAATCACAACACATTTATAGAATTAGTTCTCAATTACCTTTTTTTCTTAAAGTTTAAGACTCTGTTGGAGTAAACAGTCTCACCCCTAATGTTACCAGTGGTGCATAGTGTGTTATGTGTGTGCTCTGCTAACAGAGGTGTTTGGTATATTACATTTCAGGTGTGAGAGAGAAAAGCCTTATCAGATCTACAACCCAGCTCTTGCAATCTGAGCCCACCATGTTGGAGAAGCATTCCTGCTGAGAAGACACGTTTCGGCCTGTCATCAGTCTCTATCGCATTTGAACAAACCTCCCCTTTCCCCTGCTCCTGTTCCTCATTACACATGGACCAAGAGAAGCAACACTACTCCATATCACATATCACAGTGCACATATTACAAACCACACACACAACACACTGCACACCCCACATACAAACCACATACACTACACCCCACATGCTACACACCACAGTAAAGGCACTGAATAATATTACGTTTGCAATATCTTGTTGAAGACAGCATTGTGTATAAGGCTATTTATTAAAAAATAAATTATTTGTGTATTTATTTAATACTTTTTTAATAAATATTTTAAATATGCACTAAACTGTCTTTGCCTCTTTCATTATTCATTTTATCTGGAAATTATTTGCCTTCCATCGTTCTTTACCTTTGCAATAAGTGTGTAAAGCTGCTCACTGCTACAGTAAAGCTGCATGTTGATTAGACTGTTAGCGTAATCCACAGCCCTCCACTGCATAATACTGAGCTTCCCGAGCACTTCCTGCTCAAAGACCTGCCGATCTGTCTGAATTAAAGCAGTTCTGCCAAGGAGAGTGGGATAAAAGTCCTCCACAGAGATATGAAATTCTGATCTCAAATTATGAAAGCGTTTGGTTGCAATTATTTCAGTGAATGTTGGTGCAACCAGTTATTGAGTTTAAGGGGGTATTTACTTTGTCACAGTGGTGATGTGGGTGCTTGTAGATACTGGTCAGGAGCTTCAGTTAAGGTTCACCTCAACCATCAGAATGGGGAAAAATGTGATCTAAGTGACTTTGACTGTGGAATGATCATTGGTGCCAGAGAGTGTGGTTTGAGTATCTCAGAAACTGCTGATCTCCTGGGATTTTCACACACACTAGTCTCTAGTTTGCAAAGAATGGTGAAAAAACCCAAAAGAAAATCCAGTGAGCAGCAGTTCTGCAGAAAGAATCGCCTTGTTAATGAGCGACGTCAGAGGAGAATGGTCAGACTGGCCAAAGCTTACAGGAAGCTGACAGTAACCACACATTACAACAGTGGTATGCAGAAGAGCATCTCTGAACACACAACGCATCATAACTCTAAGTGGATAGGCTACAGCAGTAGAAGTCTAAAAAATAAGTCTAATAAATACCTAATAAAGTGCTTGGTGAGTGTATATAGTGCAGTCCGTAAGTATTTGGACAGTGGTACCATGTCTGTTCTTTTGGTTCTGTATCGGATGATCCATATAGGAATTATATCTGTTTTTATACATGGCCCCCATTTTAGGGGACCAAAGATAATTGGACAGATGGTTTCTCAGCTGTTTTGGATTTGTCAGGGGTATTGATGGCTTATTTAGTACAGGTATATAAAGGCTTTGAGTATCTAGTCTTGACTGAGCCTGCCTTTGGAGCCTGTTATTTGTCAACATGCCATTTGTCAACATGATGACAGTAGTTGTACAAATGAAAGTCAACAACATAGGCCAAACAATAAGCTTACAGAAACAAACTTTTTTGAGCATCAAGAAAGACAGCACTGGTGAGCTCAGTAATTGCAAAGGGATTAGTAAGGAAGGCCTCTACAGTTGATGACCTAAGCATTCTCACCATAATGAAAAAAAGCCTCCAAAATACCTGTGTGACAGACCAGAGACACTCAGTAGGCAGGCGTGGATGTGTCAGTGACTTGTCCCCAGAACACTTCACAAACAGATCAACAGTGGCTACACTACAAGTTGCAAACCACAGCTTAGCTGCAAAAACAGGATGGCCAGGTTACAGTTTCATAAGTAGTACCTAAAGGAGCCTAGCAGAGTTCTGGAAAAATGTCTTATGGACAGATGAGACCAAGACTGACTTCTGTTACAGTGATGACAAGAAGAAAGTATCGAGGCTAAAAGGAACTGTCCAAGAACCAAAACACACCCTCATTCTTTATCTGTGAAACATAGTGGTGGGGTTGTTATAGTTTGGACATGTATGGTTGCCACAGGTGTTGGCTCACTTATCTTCATTGATAATGTAACTGATTCAAGAGCCAAGATACTCAAAGCTTTCTAATGCAGGCAATAAGGAGCGATTGAATACACCTGTGTAATCAGAAACAGCTGGGAACTGTCTTACTTTTGGTCCCCTAAAATGGTAGGACTATGTATAAAAATGTAATTCCTACATGGATCACCCACAGTCCACAGTCCAAGCCCAGACATTTGACTAGTTTCTGCTTTGTTTTCGTAAAAGAAAACCCCAAGCCCAGCCCTGTTTAGCTTCAGTGCTAACCAACCTTAGCCCTGCTTAGCTTCCATACTAATCAGACTGATCCCACTTAACTTCAATTCTACCTTTTCCCACTTTTGTTAACTGACATTATTTAAAATGAGGTAAAACATAGTGAATCAATAAAATACAAGGTAGATTTGCTATAAAAATTCAAATGGTAAAATTATAGACAGAAGCATTTTGGAAGATTTCTTCCTAAAGAAGCTGGACTATGGCCGATATACAATTTGTTTTTTTCTCCATTATTTAGACTAGTAAGAAAGGAATGAGCCCTGCCATTACTAATTTCAAGTTACCTGAATTTAGAGCAGCAGGTCCTATTTTATGATGGTAAAATAACATAAAATTATAGGTGGGACTGACTAACTTCCTTCACCTTCAGGCCAGAGACAAGTTGAGTCACCTGCAGATGTCACTGTTTACCTTTTTTTTTTTTTCTTTTTTTTTTTTTTTTTTTGTTCTTGCTTTAAAGTCATAGGTCCCTTCATGCAGTTTTAAAAGGATAAGTCATTTTCTTGGTTTTTCTCCAAACAATATCAGTGTTGGTGTATGTTTTCGATTGGCCCAGATAGTGTTTGTGTGCAGGGAGGATATACAGACATTTAGAGACGTTTCTCACGACCTGGGCTTTTTTTTTGAGAGTTCATGGTCAAAAGTAAGAAAACGCACTTGTCAGTTTCGCAAACAAGGATTAAGCCTAGTCTTGGACTGAAAACATATCCCCAATGGTGATATCCACTGAAATAGAAAACTCACGTTTTTTCTATTTTAGAAATAAAAAAGCTTTTATAGGATGGTATGCCCCCAAAGGCTGTATATCTTGAGAAAATACATTGAATCATATTTTTGGTTTAAAAGTGGAGAGAAAGGTGGTAGTAATTATATAGGCCAAACACCACATTATTTCCTATTTGCTTTGTGCCCACTGGAGCCCAGATCATATTGTTTCAGTGGGCACAGAATTCCTGACTACTCCCCTCCCTATGGGGCATGCAATCTGAGACTGCAACACTCAAGCAAAGTACCAGTACGATATGAATACTTGTATTTATGTTTACTGTTGTGTATACGCACTATAAAATTAGTTTCGACACTTTACAGCCTCTGGAACCATAACTTTGCTGTAGAACCATACATAGCCTAAACTGTTTGACAAGAACTGAAATTATATGAACAAACGCCAGTAACTGAATTATCCCTTTCAAATCCCAGCCAGTTCATCTTTAGCTACCAGTGTAGCTAGTGGGGTGGGGGAACCCATGGTTTTGTGTCTTTTCACACAGCTCTCACAAAAGGATAATCAATAATATATCACTGAGGCCAGTTACCATATTCAGTTCAGTAAAAGGTTTTTTAAAATATCACGGGCAGATCCGCGCCTGTCATCCCATGTCTGTAATTTCCCCTGCTTTACCTTGTACTGTATAAAGCGAAAAAAATACAAAAGGAGGACATTTCAGTTTATCTGGTAATGCTGATGTAAAGCGGTTTGATTTTATTTTGCAACACAAAGGCTCTCTAAAAGATGAATGAGCTTACAGTTGCCTCACCCATTACCAAAGTTGGGTGTAGCGTCTCCAACAGTGATTTTTTTTTTATTTACACGAGAAACGGAGGAAATCACAACACGTCACTTTTCTTTTGGTTCACCGCGGATTCTATTGGACAGGTCGGAAATAAGTTCAGCCCAATCGTCGCATACCTACCTGCCCACATTCTGTGCGTCCTTTCATGCTGGCACTGACCGCCTGTCAGACACAACGTACATAACCCACGCGACAATGAAAGGATTAACAGCGACTTTTCTCTTGCCGTTCTATGGTGAGTCCGCAATTTACACTTTTTTAAATTCATTTTAATTTCAATACAGAATGTGAACGATCTCTAGTGATTTTTCGACTCCTTGTTCTTCCTTGGCTCGCTGGCGCCTGGTTATTGATTACTTCTGATTTCTTTATTGCACTCAGCTAGCGTGTTTGTAATCTTTGAAATTCCGACCTAAACTGGAATTTGACCGTGAACAAGGGAATAAACCTGTTTTAACTTTATGTAACCTTTATATCCTATGGCTACGTGTAATTGCCTATCAATTGTTTAGTGTTCTCTGCCAATCATGAACCGCTCCAGAAATGTCCACTGTATACTGTCGTTTGATACCTAAGCGCGTCTGCTCCATACTAGAAAACGGAAAAGTAGCTCAAGGTGGTTCAAGCTGCGTTTGTGCTCAGGTTGGAATGCAGGTGATCTTAGACGTCAGACCATAAACAGTTGCTGATACAGTATATGGCACCAGGTTGGATACAAATGCATTTACATTACATTACATTACATTACAAGGCATTTAGCAGACGCTCTTATCCAGAGCGACATACAACAAAGTGCATTTATTTTGACATTATTTCAAACTTTTGTCCCAAATTGAATCCCCCAAAATGGCATGTGGTGGTGGTGTTCCGGTATACAGGCACCATCCTTGCCACACAGTTTTGTAAGGCTGTGGCCATGTCCAAACTGCTTACTGTGTATTATTGCATACTGTATGTAAATTGAGTACACTGGATAAGAAAGTTCTTAAGTAGGTGAAAAGTAGTTGGCAGGCTGTGTTTGATGCAGCAAGCTTAAAACATAAAAGTAGCACTTAACCAGTAAAGTCACTTTAGGTGGCTTTGATAAGCCTCTGCCACTGGCACCTGCTTGTGACCTGGTACCAGGTAGAGACCTTGTGAACACCTGTCAATGCAGCCATCAGCATCTCTGATTGGGGCAGGGGTCTGTACATAATAACATAATCGCCCTCAGGATGTGATCTTACTGAATCAACAAGGGAAGGACTTGAGCCCATTCATCTGTAGTGCAATATGAGTGGCCTGGGAAGGTATTTCTCACTGTAACACATTCCAGGGACTGAGCACGTGTGCAGTGTGTTTGGTCCAGTGTGAGCAGTGCAGTGTGTTTGGCCCAGTGTGAGCAGCGCAGTGGATTTGACCAGTGTGAGCAGTGCAGTGGACTTGGCCAGTGTGAGCAGTGCAGTGGATTTGGCCAGTGTGAGCAGTGTGTTTGGCCCAGTGTGAGTAGCGCAGTGGATTTGGCCCAGTGTGTGGAACTGCTGTGTGCAGTCAACCCCTTCAGGTGACTGCCTCATCAGGGTTCCACACTTTGTCATTACTGCACTCAAGACTTCGGCTTCTCTTTAGAATATTTAGGTATTAGTTGACGGAAGTAGCCAGCTATGTGGTCAAACTGGTTTTACTGTAGAAAGTGCACTGGCCATTGGATGGGTGGGGGGGGGGCTTTGGTCTTCGTAAAAAGGCTTAATCTGAGCTTCAATCTGTTTTCTTTGTTGCTTTGTGTCATCGGATTTCAGGCGATGTGATTTCAGACTTTAATTTTAGCACTGCTCCTGTGATTGGCCAACTTTATGCACTGCTCCTATGAGTGGCTAACTTACGCACTGCCCGTGTGATTGGCTGACCTTACACACTGCCCCTGTGATTGGCTGACCTTACACACTGCTCCTGCAACCCAGCTGACCTCACGCACTGCTCCTGTGATTGGCTGACCTTACACACTGCCCCTGTGATTGGCTGACCTAACACACTGCTCCTGCAACCCGGCTGACCTCACGCACTGCTCCTGTGATTGGCTGACCTTACACACCGTTTTTGTTACCAGAGGGACATCTGAATTTGGGAATTATTATTATTAGTATTCGTATTTGTATGAGTTCTTTTTCACAATAATTTCACATGGTGTTTAATGGAAAATAAGACCCAGTAATCTTAATCTGTTTGCTTGCTGGAGTTGTGGCCAGGGGCAGGGTGTGTGTGCCCCATGTTTGAGCACGCCACAGGAATGCGCTGTGGTTTGTGGCGTGTGCTGGTGCTGCGGACACGCTGCCCAGATCCCCGCCCACACATGTACACCTGACTCCAGGTGCACACCACACCCTGCCAAGGAATGTTCTGTGTCGCCATGACAATGCCTGGAAGAGGCTGGAGGCAGGAAGTTGGGGGTGGGGGAGTGACGGCAATACTGTCAGGATCTGTAGCTTACAGAACAGAACTGTGTTCAGGGCTGTACATTGATGTAGTGTACAGGGCTGTAGTGTACTGGGGTATACAGGACTGTAGTGTGCAGGGCTATACTGTATTTTCACTGCTTTAGTGCCAAATGAAGCGACTTTGAAATCATGGACATCCATCTGTCAAAGTCACAGAATGGTCTGTGGTCGAAATTCATGCTCCTTTACCAAACCATTTTTGTTTCCTGTGCTTGGTACCACAAACATTGTCACTTCTGTTTTTTCCGTTTTTTCCTGGTCAGAACATTGCTCCCCAATGGCTTTTTTTTCAATGTGGTGCCGTGTTGGGCACCATGTTTGCTGAGGAAACTAGAGGGAGGGGAGAGGGAAAAGTTGTTGGACCAAGGGGATGAGCACACAGCCTGCTCATGGGAGTAATTTCACCCTGAACTGACTTTATTAATTCAGATGCCTTTTGTAAACTACAGTCTCATTCTTCGTAGAAAATACTACCAGAATCTCACCCGCCAAAGTGATTAGTAAAAGTGAACTAGTTGCATGCCACTGCTGAATTGGCAGGTCCCAAGTCCTGTGACTCATGATTAAGAGTGATTCAGTAATAGGAGCATGTCCCACCCTACTGAGGCCAATGAAGAATGAGAGATATAATTGACATGACATCCCTAACCCTAAACCCTCTCCTTCAGGTCTACTGCTATTATGGGGCAACAAGGCCGAATCCACAAATCCCTCTCCTTCCTGCGGCCCCAACTGCTCGACATCAGGTACATCTCCTTCTCCTTCCCTTCTCTCCTTCTCTGTCTCTGTCTCGCTTCCTCTCTCATGATCCTTTTCCCATGAACCCCTGTGTCTGCAGGTGTCACTGCCGTCCCTGTAGGTTCCACTACACGAAAGGGCCATGTGATGATCCAGAAGTGTAACTCCAGCATGGAGGACTACTGCTTCCATGGAGAGTGCATGTTCCTGGTGGACTTAAATGAGCACAACTGCAAGTAAGATATATACACACACAACCCTGCTCACTGCAATTAAGCTACATACACACACAGCCCTACTCACTGCAATTAAGACACACACATACACACACACACACACACATAACCCTGCTCACTTCAAGTAAGCTACATACACACACACACACACACACACACACCCCTATTCACTGCAATTAAGATACACACACACACGCATCCCTGCTCACTGCAAGTAAGCTACACACACACACACACACACACACACACACGCACGCAGCCCCACTCACTGCAAGTAAGATATACACACACAACCCTACTCACTGCAAGTAAGACACACTCATATACACACACACACACATATAACCCTGCTCACTTCAAGTTAGACACACACACAACCCTGCTCACTGTTAGTAACACACACGCAACTCTGCTCACTGCAAAATTGTAATTCAAGGTAAAATATGTGTTTTTGTGCGAGTGTGTGTGGATCCTTACTTGCAAATCTGTATGTATACCCCTATGATATCTAGCGGGTGAGTGCAAGAATGTGTGTTTGCTTGCACATGTGTATGTGTGTATAACTCACTATTATGTGTGTCAGGTGAGTGTGAATGCTTGTGTGCTTTAAAGGTACAATAGGTAAGATTTTTGTGCTAAAACATTGTTAGATGTTGAAATGTTGACTCACCCTCTGCCTGTGTTTATAGTCATTAAATTCGGGTTTCAAAGTGTACATTTGCAGGCCGTCACTCTGGATCAAAACATTTTACAGCTGTACAACAATTCAAGCTCATTGGTTGAAAATTGGTTCTAATATATTCTAATATGATATTTGTAAATTCGGGAGGCTAACTTATACTAGCTAATTTGCTTGTTGATACTGATAGCGAACTGGTTTTGTTTTCTAGCTGCATAAGCAATAGTATACAGAGTTTCAGAGATCGCTTGTCTGAAGTGCAATTTGGGCAGCTGCGTGTTCGTTTTATCTCTTCATGTGTTCAACCATCCGTGTTTAGCGAAACCTTTATTTCTCTCAAACTGTAAGTCAGAGTTTGTCGTGGACTATCATATCTTATTTATATAGCCAGCCAGTCACGGCCATAGTTAGGTAGCCAAATAACTTGGTTGCTCACAATATAATTGGTTAGCTAAAGTGAAAAATTCAAAAAGACAAAAAATATAAATAGCGTTGTGTAGCACACCAAAGTCAAAATTTCATAGTCACCTGTCACGGCGAACATTTTCTTACGAGAACACTACGAAAAGACGGCAGGCTCTGTTGCGTTTGTCACTGTCAGCTTTCCAAAACAGAGCACGAGAGGACTGAACTGTATAATAACGCTTTATATTACGCGTTATTTTCATAGACTGGAAAGCTTAAACAGTTGTGGTCTGAGGTTGTTTTTTGTTGCAATCCCTCTCTTTACCATTAGGAGTTCGCCTAGTGTACCTTTAACATGTGTATGTGTGTATAACTCTCACCCTATGATCTAGCGGGTGAGTGCGTGAATGTGTGTGTGCTTGCACATGCGTATGTGCTTGTATACTTCTAAATATATGATATGTAGCAGGTGAGTCGGTGTATAACAGTCACTCTATGATATGTGGCAGGTGTGAGCGAGGCTATTCAGGTCACAGGTGTGCTCTGCTGTCTCCAGTGATTCTGCCCTTGAGTGAAGAGAGTCTGATCCTCACGGTGGTGTGTGTGTCCTTAACCATCATTGGCATCACAGGAGGCGCCTACTTCCTCTACAGATGGTGAGTGTGTGTGTGTGTGTGTGTGTGTGTCTTTAACCAACATGGGCATCGCTGGAGGCATCTACTTCCTCTACAGATGCTGAGTGTCTGTGTGCTGTGTGTATGTGTGTGTCTCTGTGTTGTAACACTTTGTTATGTTACAGGCATAAGAAGAATACTGGCCCACCCAGACAGAAGGAGTATCAGGAAGTGCAGATGGCATGATTAGCGCAGTGGACTGCAGCCCACTTGGATACTATTGCAACTTCGCTGCCTGATTGGCTAGATGGACAATATTATGACTGATCCCTGTCGGGTAAATTTTACCAACACTCCCCTTATTGGGAAGAATATTGTAAAAAGTGTGTTCGTAGAGATGAGCGGTATTTATAATTGGTATTTAAAACTGTTGCATTCGAGCAAGGTAGCTGGAATCACTTGCTAGTACGCTGTCAATTGTGTGTGTGTGTATGTGTGTGGTGTGTGTTCTTGAAGCAATTTTATCTCTTCCACATTTTGTGTTTAAAATGATTACTATTTTGTAATATACAGTAGATATTTATAACAGGATCAGTGTTAAATTTGGTGTTGAGAGAAGAGAGGTTTTTGAGGATTTTAAGTTATAATTCCGGAATATCAATGAAATACGCATTTTTGTGATTGTACGCCCTGTCTTAGTGGATTTTGTGAGGAGTATGCAAAAATGCAAGAAATTGTTTTGAGGTTTTTTTTTAAACAAAAAAAAAAATTCTAAAAAAAAAAAAAAAAAAAGGTTTATTTGCACTGAGACACTGATCTTTACAGCCTCAGTCAGGGAAGGGTAACTTATTTGTGAGTTTAATAGTGTGTGTAAAAGGCCAAACCCTGCAGAATGTACAATGTGAAGAAAAAGGGACTGAGCCATATCTCAGAGAAAACGCTTACTCGGATGCATGTCAATTTATTGAATGTCTTTTTTTGTTAATTGCACAAAATGAATGACTGACATGGACTGATTTTATATGGGTGACTAGACCTTTCGCTGCCCATCCCAGAATTGTTTGAGCCAATCAAAAGCCAGCCCTTGCCCCTTCCCCCATAAGCCATATGCAAATTCAACACACAGGCCTGCCTCCTCTGACTGCAGCCAGAAGGTGGAGCCATTTTGTAAAACATTTGAATCAATCCTTGGGTCCATTTGACCTGTGAATCTTATTATTGGTACATTTATATTTACCCCCTTATTGGGGGGAAAAAACGGTACACTGAAAATAATGGATTAGCTGTATGACTCTAATGGTTCTGGTTCTCAGTGATATTTGTGTAGTTCTTAAGCGGAATGTGTCATTTTCTCTCTTGAAGATTCAACAATATTTTTATTTATATAATATAAAAATATACCAAAAAAATATATACTCTAGCCTTTTTGTATTTGTATGAAAATTCCATTAAAATGCTTCCTGTATGCGTGTGTCATTTTCCTTCATTCAACTCAACTCAGCTCAACTCATGAAGCCCTTGTAACTGGAAAGCTTACTTATGACTTATTCATTTAAAATAGCCAATCTTATTTTTCTGACCGTTCATCGCCATGCCCTTCACTGTGGATGTGGAAGAGCGCAGACACGCATGTGCTTTCTTCCCGGGACCACATCTTACCGCAGCGCAGGTAACAAGTCAGGGACTCCTGACAAACAGGACATGCAAGCTAATATCTCAGAGTTTAATTTCATGAACGTTCTTTGGAAAGCTTGTGCTTGGAACTTTGAAATTTTTATAGTTTCAACTAAATAAGTTGGCTGAAATTCGAAACCTGGAAGGCTGTAGTGTTTCCTGTTCCTAAACTTCTGTGTTTCATTTAAGTTATTGACTAAAGCCTGCACACATTGACTGTTTTACATTTACTCTCAGTCTTAAACCGCCTTCTTAACTACTGCATCCTCAAAATGTGTACTGTATATAAAATATACTGCCTACTTATGTCACTATGTGATGTGCTCCCAAATGCAGACTGTGAGTACACTGGGTGAGAGTTAAGTAGGAAAATTTTTCTCTAAAATCTACTCCATTTAGAGAAACTTTTGCTTAAGAACTTTCTCATCCAATATACCATTAATGGCATTTACATTACCCAATTTTCTATGCTGGATAAAAGCCAGCCAAGCTGTTTCAGACATGGCCCTCGTTTCTAAGGCCTAAATTGTCTTCTGATTGAGAGAAAATTGCAAGAACCAGGAGACCACCCCCCCCCCACCCCCCCGGAGTTTCCCACCCCTCATTCTCAATAATCACGATCATCCATATAAACTCCGACTTTAAATAAAATACCATGGTATTTGTTCATTATGTGGTGTGATGAGGTGCTATTGGTAAAAGCGGTAAATAATCGTTGTAATAATCTAAATGCAATTGATAATTAAAGCAAGTTGCAATGCGCAGCATGGCAGGATTGCAGGTGCCATATTGACCAGCAGGGGCTGCAGCTGTGGGATGAAACCAGCTCAAATCCTCATGCTAGAGCCAGTTGTGTCTGGCCCTATTGAGCTACTGGCCACAGTGAGCACTGGTACATCTGGATTCAATACCACATTGTGGGCCCATCCCCACACCTTATCAGACACTAGACCATGGGGCCCATCCATACACTATGACAGTGCTTTAACAGACACTAGACTGTGGGTCCATCCACAAACTATGACTGTGCTTTAACAGATACTAGACCATGGGTCCTATCCACGCACTGACAGTGCTTTAACAGATACTAGACCATGGGTCCTATCCATAGACTATGACTGTGCCTTAACAGACTCTAAACCGCGGGGCCCATCCACACACTATGAAAGGGCTTTAACAGATACTAGACCGAGGAGCCCATCCACATATTATAACTATGCTTTAACAGATCGAGCCACAATCTGGCTTTGGTAAAGTAAAAGACAGCAGCCAGCGGGCATGTGGGACGTGGAGGGGATTTGGAGATGTTAAGAGGGGTAGACACGGTTGGGTTAATGAAGGCATTTATAAATAGCCACAGGACAACCGCAGCGTGCGTGTTGAACGGAAACAGGCCGGCTGGACGTGGTGGAAACAGACTCTGCCCACACGCGCGTGCTTTCATCAGCATTCACCCTGCCGTTGCCCTCACCTGCTCCACACGCCTCACTGCGTCTGGAACACCCAACGAAGGCTTGCATTAATAAGGCAAATATTACTGCGAATTAAACTTTTCCTATGATGGGTCAGTTAAACTGCCACCGATCACTCACAGCCTTCAGGGGATGCCGTAACTGTACATTAATTGTATATCGGAGAGATGATATCATAATCTAAGGTAGGATGGTCTAATATAACCCCTGAGGCCAATGGTAATTTGAGTTTTTGTTACTGCCCTGAAATCAGGGACAGAATTCATTAACACTTAGGTAGAACAGGCAGGGCCAGAAGAGTATCCCTGTTGAACCTGGACATACGACTGTAACAAACTATAATGAGATGGACATACGACTGTAACAAACTGTAACGAGTGCTGAAATTTACAGAAATGAGATAGCTATACTGCTGCAATTTACAGTAATGAGATAGCTATACTGCTGCAATTTACAGTAATGAGATGGACAAACTGTTGTAATTTACAGTAATGAAATCGCTATACTGCTGTAATTTATAGTAATGAGATAACTATACCGCTGTAATTAACAGTAATGAGATAGCTATACTGCTATAATTTACAGTAATGAGATAGCTATACTGCTGTAATTAACAGTATTGATATAACTATACCGCTGTAATTAACAGTAATTAGATGGACATACTGCTGTAATTTACAGTAATGTACAGATAGCTATACTGCGGTAATGGACAGTGAATCACGCACACAGACACCTCACCTTTATGGGATACACACCTAGGAAGGTGTGTTTGTACTTTGAGGTCACTCGAAGCGGCAGCTGGCAGATGCACTGCTGCATGAATCCCTTGGGCCACAGGGAGGAGTCAGGTAGAAATGTAGCGCACAGCAGCGCCTTTGCTCTATCATCATACACTTCGCCTGAAGACATCCTGTGAGTGCCTCACATTCTCAATAGATGAGGTCACCTTTGAACCTTGTATGTCTGGGCCCAGCTATTCTGTGTGATAAGCTTTAATAAATTGTGTAATGAGCTGTACCTGGCATACGTGCGGATGTTGAGCCTGCAGTTGAACGAGGGGCACTAGGACGGGAATCCAGACCAAAACCCACAGTGCAGTGTCCCCCCACAAACACTGTAGGGATCAGTCCTTCAGAATAGACGCAGTCCAGACGCAGGCCAGTCCCAATAATTAAACAGAGTCTAATTTAAATGGAGTTAGATATAAACTCTCGATGCGTCAATCAGACAAGTATGCGGGTTATTTCGGGGATGTGTCATCCGCCGGATTATTTGCGCCCTCACACCTCCTGTAAACAGTGCACGGCACAAACATTTCAAGCATTTACACATTCCCTGAGTTCCTTCAGCTCCTCGTTTGGCCTTCCTGAGCAGGGCTGAGCTCCAGGCCCCAGTCCTACCCTCACAAGTGTCCTTCCTCTCAAGGGAAGAGAAACTAACCAGGCTGCTGATTGTACACTGCATTGTGGTACTACTCTACCCGACTCTTCTGCTCCTCTCTACTGCCAGGGGGTTCCCCAAGTTGTTTAGTTGCCAGCTAGGTGAGAAAAGTAGCCCGCTAGGGGTGTTTGTGGCAGGGAGACAAATTGTTCTAATGACATCATTTTTACAAATTAACAAACCTCCAGAAATACAGTGGGCTCCAGAATTTTTGGCACCCATAATAATGAAGAAAAAGGGCTGCATATAATACAAAACACAGATAATAATCTATAGGTTATGTTCAAACATATGGGAAAACTATGTACATGTATTTGAATACATTTACTCTCAGGTTTCACTTATTTTTATTAAGTAGTCTCGCCTTTTATGAAAATTATTGGTACCCTTAACAATTATTGTAAATAAAATCAAAGTGAAATTGGCAATAAAATGTTACTTAATTTAGTTAATCCTAATCTATGGGATTATGGAAGGAACTAAAGAATTATATTATATTATTCTACCATTTCCTGTCACAGTAGAGAGATGAGGTAACAAGCCTGCAAAATCTTTTTGTCATCCATCAGCATGGGAAAAGTCTGTCAATTCAGAAGAGACAGGTTGTAATTGACCTGTAATGTCTGGTAATGGGTAATTATAAAGACATGTAAAACATATGCAATGTTTGAAAAAATGTCAGGAAAAGGACACAAGTGCACATTTTCCCCACGGATGGTGTGAAAGATAATGAGAGAGGTCATAAAGATCCCAAGGAATCGGAGTTTAAGCATTTCAGAGATTGGTTGCTTCTTAGTTGCAATATAAAATGGCACCACCATACCAACAAACTGTTTGGAAGGGTGGCACAAGCCCTGCTGTAAAATCCAGCTATCATCAATTTCATCAATTTCATCAACTAGCTTGTGCTATTTCTATTTCAGCAGGGCGGCCCTGACTGAGCACAATAAACAAAACCAAGCATCTGGAGTTTGCCAAAACTCCTGGGAATTATGACTGGAAGAGAGTGATATGGTCAGATGAGACCAAAATGGAATGTTTTGGCCATACACACCATTTTGGCGGCAAAAGAGGAATGCATACAGAGAGAAGCATCTCATACCTACTTTCAAATACTGCGGTGGTCATTGATGTTTTGGAGATGTTTTGTTGCCAGTGGCACCGTGAATTCAACGTAGTTCCAGGAAATATTGGCAGAAAATATGGTTGTTTCAGCCAGGAAGCTAAGACTTGATCGTAAGCAGATTGTCTAGCAGGACAGTGACCCCAAACATACAGTCAGCTCCAGAATTATTGTCACCCTTGATAAAAATGCATAAAAAGTGCTGTAAATTAAAAAGGTTATTGACATAAGCTTTATTTTCTTACATGCAGAAAGTAGTGCACTTTATTAATGATTCAATGGAATCAACTAAAGTCAAAACATTGGTCTTAAATAGTGCCCCTGGACCACTGGCAGCAAAACATCAATAACTCACAGCCGTATTTGACAGTAGGTATGAAGTACTTCTCCTTGAATGCATTCCATTTTGCTGGCAAACATGTCGATGGTCTGTATGGCCCAAACATTCAATTTAGGTCTCATCTGACGAGAGTCATAATTCAAATTAGGTATGGCAAACTCAAGATGCTTGGTTTGTTTATTGTGCTCTGTAAGGGCTGCCTTTGTGCTACTCTTCCAAAGAGTTTACTGATATATTTTTTTTACTTGGTGACCGCAAGACACCACTAATCTCTGCAATTCTAGAACTGTGATTCTTGGGTTACTTATGGCCTCCCTCACCATCTTCCTTACCATCCATAGGGATAATATGCACTTTCAACCATTCCATATGTTTTACTTCTTTATTATTGCTCTTACAGTGTTAAGTGGTATGTATAGCCATTTATGTATTTCGTTTGGACCCAGTTCCCAACTTGTGATGGACAATTTCCATCCATGTCTTCTGAATTGACAGTTATTTGACTTTCCCCATGCTGATGGTTGACGAAGGGATTTGTAATGTCAATTTCACTTTAATTTTATTTATTGGCACAATTCGGTGTGCCAATAATTTTGGCACCTGTGGATTTCAGAAAATAAAAATAGATTACTAAATAAAAAATATTGAGGCATGAGAGTAAATGTATTGCAATAGAAGTATGTAGTTACCCTGTATTTTTGAACATAAAATATTATATTATCCATGTTATTTTGCATATGCAGCCTTTCTATTCTATTTTCATTAAGGTTGCCAATAATTCTGGAGACTCCTGTATAATCCACACCAAAATGCTTGAGTGAGAACAAGATCCATGTTCAGTAATGGCCATCTCAGTCTCCAGACTTAAAACCCATCACAATTCTGTGGTCTGAACTGGGGGTCCATAAGCACAAATCCAATGATACAAATGATTCCGGAAAGTTCTGCATGGAGAAATGGTCAAAAATCCAATCCAAAATGTATTCTTTAACCTTATCATAAATGATAGGAAAATTCTCCTGGCTGTCATTTCTGCCACGCAGTGCAAAAAGCTGCGAAACTTGTTTTTTGGGGAAATACCTTTTGAAGACTTTTGGAGATGCAAGGCTCCTCCATTCTTCTGCTCCACATGGTTATGTATTTTGTGGCTGAGAGGAAGGTGAGGACAACTGTTTGCTGTGCCCACACACACACACACATTCATACAAATGTACACTTACAGACTAACACACACACACACACACACACTCATACAAATGTACACTTACAGACTAACATACACACTCATACAAATGTACACTTACAGACTAACACACACACACACACACACTCATACAAATGCACACTTACAGACTAACTCACACACACACACACACACTCATACAAATGTAGACTTACAGACTAACACACACACACTCATACAAATACACACTTACAGACAAACACAGATACACACACACACACACACGCACATACACACACACACACACACACTTACAGACAAACACAGATACACACACACACACACACACTTACAGACAAACACAGATACACACACACACGCACACACACACACACACACACGCACACACACACACACACACGCACACACACACACACACACACGCACACACACACACGCACACACACACACACACGCACACGCACACACACACACGCACACACACACACACACACGCACATACACACACGCACACACACACACACACATGCACACACGCACACACGCACATACACACACGCACACACACACACGCACACACACACACGCACACTTACAGACAAACACAGATACACACACACGCACACACACACACGCACACGCGCACGCGCACACGCACGCGCACACGCACACACGCACACACACACTTGCCTACATACGCACTCATGTCCCACAGACAGGCTTTGTTTGAGTAAATAAAAAAAACATTTAAAAAGACATAAATGTTTTTATATCTACCCAATGTCAATGTAAATGTACACATATTTTTCCACAAAGAATTTTCATTAATCAGTACCATTCTGGATTCCAAAAGCAATATCTTCTCAGATAAAATACCAGTAATTCCTACTGGCAGCAGTTTTAGGTGTTTATGTTAATTGTTATTAAATGTTATCCATGACCCTTTGTAGCCCAGGGACTACAAATAAAAAAGACCCTTACTGGCTAACTGCCACATTTACAGAAACATCACTAGTGTGCATCACCCCCATCAAATAAATGAATAAATTCAACAAAATTGGTGGCTATTTTGAACTATACTTCCAAGATTCTATTTCACTTTCCTATTTTAATTGAACCATTTTCTATCTTTGTGTGGAGTTTAGCTTCTTGAACTTTGTTTCGGGGAAGTCCTCTGTTTACTCTCGTTGTCTCATACACTGAGCAGTCCTGTAGGAGACACTGGTTTTGATACGTGTTGAAATGAGCTTGAGTTTTGTACATGTTAAGTATGAGCAGTCGGGCTTCACACTGCCCCCCTTCTCTCCCTCACAGGCCACACCCTGTGTGGTATAAAGGTGAAGAATCACAGCAGACACGCAAACACACTCCTCCTTCTCCCTCTCTGTGCGCGTCATGAACTCTGTGCTCCTGCTTTGGGTCCTGTCCCTAGGTGAGTCTGGGGATTTCTGCTTCTGGGGTCGGGTTCCTGGGATTAGTTTTTTGATCTCCTCTGTTTGGGAACGAGCTGTTTCGGGGAGGGGGGGGGGGGGGCGAGGGAAGGGAGAGTACAGCAGCTCGACGTCTGATTCTGGGACAGGAGACTGCCTGATCGTCTTTGTAAATTTCACAGGAAGTGAAGCTTGAACGGAATATTCAGAAAATAAAAATGCGCAAGAATGGTCATATTTTCTTAATGATTGCCATTTTCCTCAGCAGATTTATTATCCTTAACAAACCAGTTTGTTTAGGAGCTGCTTGAGTAATAGCAATGTAAGAATCAAGGAAGGTTCCAGAGGAAATGTGGAAAGAGCTGTGTATAATTACAGTCAGCTCTCAGACAAGAGCTTTAACACCTTCACACAGGAGTGTTTCATCAGTTTGATCATGGTTCACTGTTTGTGAGTGTGTGGCTGTGTGGCTGTGTGTGTGTGTGTGTGAGTGTGTATGTGTGCTAACTTGTGTAGTTATGCATTGTATGCATCTGTAGTTCTGTTCTTGTTTGCGCTATCTGTGCATGTGTGTGCATGTGTGTTTGTCAATGTGCATGGGGGGCATGCTATGTGCAGTTTTGCTATTGTGCGGTATCTGCCAGTCTACTCTTGTTTGTGTTACTTGTACATGTGTGCCGTGTACAGTTGTGCTGTTGATTGTTGTCTGCGGTTGTGTTGTTGTGTATCGTGCAGCTGTCTGACAGTGTTCCATGGTTTTTCCAGCATGCTGCTTCTCAGTAACTGTTGGAGGTGAGGTCACCCGTGCCTCAAAATCAGAGGAGGCGGGCAGCGTGACATCATCAGGGACTGAAATTCAGAGCTCAGCTGATGAAGACAATGAGCTGGAACAGAACGAAATTGCAGAATTACCGCTGGGTATGAATACGGATGACAATACACATACACTACATACAGTATACGACCAGAGTATGGACACATGAGAGAAGCGCTCATGTCTTTGCTAGTGTAGGAGACACCGGTATTATTCTTACATGGAACAGTCAGATGAATCCACCAGGATATCAAACTGGCTCACCAAGGTGATGCAAATCAAATGATACTGAGAGTGCACTCAGCATTAGAGAATACTCACTCTTGGAAGACACTAGTATACAGTACTAGTCCTACAGTAGATTGATCATTGTTCTTTGGGTGTACGTTAAGGCAACATCCTTATATATTATTCCAGTGTAGCTTTTAGAAAATGTGATCTTTTACATGCAGTTTAGAGACAAAAAGTAAATCCAGGAAATTCCAGATTCAGATTCTGACTGAAAGGAGATGGAATTTTCTGATTACCTTCACCGAGATTATGTAATGGCGTCCGGCCGTCCGTATCTGGAAAAGTAATGGCTGGATTTCCATTGAATTTGCTGTGCACATTCATGTTCCCAAAGGGAAGACACCTACTGATGTTGGTGACCCAATGACCTTTGCCCTTGTGCCACTATCAGGTCAAACTTTCAATTTCTGATCAACATATCTCAAAAAGTAACGGTTGGCTTGTGTGAAATTTGCTGTGCACATTACTGTTTCCATGAGGAAGAAGCCTATTGATATTGACCCCATGACCTGTCCACTAGCTCCACCATCACATCAAACATATCATCATAAAGTAATGATGGGATTGCTGAAGGCATTTGCCATACACGCTCATGTGAGGGGAGATTGTGTGCCTTGGCACTCTGAAAGCAATCTTTCCTGACCTGGGTCAAATACGTAATTGTTTTGGATTGAAATACTCTTCTACACTTTAGTGAGCTTGTCTGGTGCCATCTAGTCCTCTTGGTTGGCTCTGTTGCACCAGGCAAGATCAATCGAACGCAGAAAAGTATTTGAACAATTATGTATTTGACCCAGATCTGATTCTTTCAAGTATTACTCTGCATTGAGCAGCGGCACAGTGAATATAATGTCAGGGAAATCTGGCAGCATGCTGAAAGGGATGCACTCGATATTGTTCAGCAATTGGTGCACTAGCGGTACATTCTCGCTCCTTCACCTTTGCTACATTGACCATATAGTCAGTATAGAGTATTTCAGTAAAATATGATGTCATTATGCAGTATTCATTCATAATTAAAAATAGCTTTATATAAACACACGTTTAATATCTCTCCTCTCTCTCTGTCTCTCTCTGTTGTCTTCCTACAGTTCCGCATCCTGTTAAAAAGCCCGGAAAAAAACAGAAAAATAGGAAAAGAAAGAATAAGCACAAGGGGGCCTCCCACAGCACACATAAGTCCGCACCCACCCCAACACCCAACTTCACCTCCACCCAGGTGGAGAGAGAGGACCCCTGCCTCACCACGCATCAGCACTACTGCATCAACGGCCGCTGCAAGTATGTGGCCAACCTGCGCGAGACTACATGCGTGTGAGTACAACACCGTCTGTCCGTCTATCTGTCTGTCTTAATGATTAATGAGTCCCACTCAAGACATCCTGTCTGTCTGTCTGTCTGTCTGAGTCTCAATCATGAAGTTATGTCTGTCTGTCTGTCTGAGTCTCACTCATGAAGTTTTGTCTGTCTGTCTGTCTGTGTGTCTGATTCTTACTCAAGACATTGTCTGTCTGAGTGTCACTCGTGACATTTTCTCTGTGAGTCGGTCTGTCTGTACGTTACTCACGGTCAGTGCTGTGTGGCAGGTGCATGATGGGGTACGATGGCGAACGCTGTGCGGTCCAGGTGTTGAAGACGGGGCATAAGCAGCCGGATGAGGAGGTGGTGCAGACGGTACTGGTGGTGATCGCGGTGGTCCTGTCTCTCATCAGCTGCTGCGCTATCCTGCTCATGATCTGTGCACAGTGAGTTCACCTGTACACGCCTACACTCACACCTGTACACAGCTTACCCCTATACACACCTACACTCACACCGGTATACTTCTACACCCTCAACCGTACACAGCTTACCCCTATACACACCTACACTCACACCTGTATACAGCTCACACCTGTACACTCCTCTGACTAGGAGTCAATTTCATTTCAATTCAGTCAATCCACATATTTTGACATTCAATGTATTAATTGCAAAGAAACTGATATAATATTAGGGCCATTCAGCAGTTCGTGAATTCAGTTTAATGACCGGAAAAGAAATTGAATTGCTCGAAACACAGAATTTCATCAGAATGTGGCTACACATACCTGTAAAAGAAGCAGCAAAGCACTCGCACATTACTACTTACTTATCAGCATTTCAGGACCTGCACATACCATCACTGAGCAAACATACCTGATAATAAGTCATGACCAAGCCACAGGCATTTCCTGTCAGCTTGCCACACCTGTACCACATGTAGGCCAAAGGCCAAAGCAGGGACAGAGTCAAATATGATCCTTTCCAACGAGACTCTTGACAGTCAGCAACAGAACGGGTTACAACGTTGAATGTTTGAACCATTAGTGCAGTTTGATGAGTAAAGACGGGGTATTGTAGGAGTAAAGACCGAGTATTAGAAGAGTGAAGAGTGAAGAGTGAGTATTTGAGGAGGAAATACCGAATATTTGTGGAATACCAGTGAATATTCCCTGACCTCCTGCTTTCTCTCTGCAGCTATAGAAGTCACAAGAACTTCTTGGCAGCGTATCTGGGACCCAGCAGTGAGAAGGAGAAACTGCAGACGAACAGCAGCGACATTGTGGTCTGAACTCAACTGCAGGTATGGCCTCACTGCGTCTGGGTCTGTGTGGAAGTATTAGTCATAGCCTTACTGGGAATTTGTCCAGGTGAGCAGCAGGTAAAGATTCAGACCGGATATTTCTGAATTGTCAATCATCCTGAAATGCCTCATTGTTCACATTCTGCCTCACCCAATTCCACAACATCCTTCTGAAACCTTAAGCCTGAACAAGTAGGCAGTGTGTGCGATAGGTCAGTGTACTGTAGGAGTCAGAATGCTGTAGCAGATAGAGTGTGCTATAGTAGTCAGTGTACTGTTGGAGCCAGAGTGTGCTATAGGAGTCAGTGTACAGTAGGAGCCAGAGTGTGCTATAGGAGTCAGTGTACAGTAGGAGCCAGAGTGTGCTATAGGAGTCAGTGTACAGTAGGAGCCAGAGTGTGCTATAGGAGTCAGTGTACAGTAGGAGCCAGAGTGTGCTATAGGAGTCAGTGTACTGTAGGATTCAGTGTGTGCTATAGCAGTCAGTATACTGTAGAAGTCAGAATGCTGTAGAAGATAGAGGGTGCAAAAGGAGTCAGTGTGCTATAGGAGTCGGTGTACTATAAGAGTCAAAGTGGGGTGTAGGACTCAGTGTCCTATGGGAGAGGCTCAGGTTAGTGACTCGGGTTATTGACTCACTGCTGTTCCTTTTCTCTCTTCAGGTCTTCAGAGCTCCAGAGGTCTAGAGCTTGGCCACATTCACCTTTTTTAGAAGTACTGTGTTTTTTATTTATTTATTTTGAACTATTTATTGAATATTGTCGTGTTTGACTTTTTCAGGAAGTCTTAGTTTTTGCCTTTTATTAAAGATATTTATTGTTGCTGTACATTTCTTTAGAATTGAAATTTACTTATGAATGTAGTTCTCCAGTTCTCTCAATGTTCCAGTTCAAATGTAACAGGCGTCAATCCAAGCAATACAAAACCATAAAAGAGCTCCTCTTGTCTAATCTGGGTCTCTGTTATTGTGAGTGTGTGTGTGTGTGTGTGCCTGTGTGTGTATGTGTGTGTGAACTGCATGTGTGCATGAGCATGTGTGTGGTTGACTACCAATGTCCCTCCATCTCTACCCCATATGCAAAGTCTCTAGAGATTCAAGAAAGGCACTGTATTACTGCTGCACTCTGACCATGAAGCCCATGAAGGGCCAAACATTGCAAATTAGTTTGTACCATAAATGTTATGATGTACATGGCATCAGGCTATTTGTCAAATACTCAGTGTTTATGTATCTGTCCCTATTCAAATAAATATTAAATGAAGTATTTTCCTCTTCCTCTCCGTATAAATAAGTTATAAACAAGCCTTACACAAACCACGAGGGACATATTTTTATGTCCTCACGTGAAGGCCAGTTACCATTTCAGAGCTCAGCCAGACATAATTACTGAAAAATACCAAACAGGCAATCTCGTTGTAAAGGTAATTTAGCCTAAAGATATCTGAGAAATGTCAAGGAAAGTGGAGATGGAATTATACTCACATTCCAGCTGTTAATTAAAGCTTCTCTGATAAAGAGTTAAGGTATGCCGACACCGGCATAATCTTTTCAGAGAAAGATTCTGCCAACCTTCAGATCAGGCT